>NW_028279947.1:0-236226 GCF_059751315.1 Micrasema longulum | reverse complement strand
TATATATCATAATTGGAGACGAGGAACTAGAATCCCAACCGTCCATGCGCTCTGTAGCTGCAAGACGTGCTGGGATATTTATTTACTGTACGGCGCCCTTGAGGTGATTTTCACAGAAATGGCGCTATATAAATTATCCAAACATTATTATTATTATTATAAAACAAAAAAATATTTATTAATCGGGCAATGAATGGGGTAACTTCGTACATGCTGAATGTCCAGAACAACGAAAATAGCAAGCTTTAGCGTATTTTTAAAATCGCATTATAAGTTAAGAAAAATAATAAGAACTTTAGGAAGCTTGCACATTTAATTGAAATGCATCAAAGCTAAAAACCGAATAGGGGAAATTACACATATATAATATGAAAATACTCATCCCAATGGATGGTTTAGTTTCCAGGTTAGCAAAATAAATTAAACGTTTTATGAGCCATTACTGCCATTACTGGTATTTTATTTCGCCTACAGATTATGCTGTTACGCAACTTTTTAAACACACTCGTACAGAATTGGTACAGATGGTGGCAGAATGAAGGAGTGAATGAGAAGCAGACGTGTCTTGTAGTAAACTGAAGATCCATACAGGTGGGAAGATATTAATAGAAAGATGCTGGAAGAGATTGGAATCCGAATGGTCGTGGCCGCATTCCGTCTTCTGCAAGTGTACTAGGTCACCATATATAAGTATATTCATTTATTTCATTCAAAATGTTTTTAAACTGCCCTTGATGGGTTTATATACTACAAAACAATTTTATTCGACCAAGCAATAAAATAATTAAGAAAAAACGTAAACAATACTAATATAAATCGGGAGGACGCTTAGAGATCAAATCTGCAGTGAAGTAATAAGACGGACCTGTGGCACCGAAGATGTGCGATGGAGCAGAGCAAGTAGAAGATTCTTGAGAGATCGTCTTAACAGAATGGACAACTCAAGAATCCTTTACATTGCAGCTACTGTAAGCCAACAAGGTCATCGTATTTCTGAAAGACCACTTAAAAGATGGAGGAACTTTGGATCGCAACGTTCTAAGAGTAACATCTATCTGCCAGAACAGATCAACAGATCTAGACGAAGAGAAAAAATAATATAAAGTATAAATCAAAACTAACATACCTCTTTTTAGAAATCAATTTCGTGACAACAGGGAGAGGAAGTGTGGACAATGAGCGCGTGAAAAGGGTTGTATAGAGCAGTTATAGGGGAAAAGAGTAGAGGTAGAAATGACTGAAAAACGTTTAAAGGTCTGAGGAAAAGAGGTGACATTCCAAAAGTTTCTTGAAAACACATGAAGGTGTATTTTTGCGGTAAACGTTTCATAGTTTTACCGCACGTACGTACAGTGAACAAATTTGTGAAAGATTATCTATGATGACGTGGAACGCAGAGTTATTTTACACACTACAGTAAAAATCCACCCGCCACGATAAAATAACTAAGGGTGGATTGATTTTTATCGTTTTACATTAAGACAATACATATATAATATATATATTATTTAATGGGAGGTAAACGCACTAACCAGTACACCATGTGCCAACTAATGTTCAATGGATTTCCTTTAGCAAAATTTTTACATGTGAGGAGAAACTAAATAAATTAAACAATAAATTAGTACCCACCCACCCTAATTTTACCATGCCGTGTGGCTTGGGCCGATACATGTGAAATGGGCCATAGTATATACAGGATGTTCTTTCAACCCTGTCACATCCGAAACCACGATGATCAGTATGAGCAAGAAGACATATTGGCACATTAAAATAAATTATTAGAATGAATACAATTTACAAAAATAAAATATTTAAAAAAACAAATGGTTGCTTATTTCTGCAGGGGAGAAACGAGGAGTGGGGAGTCTGATATACCGTCAACCGTGCGGCGGCGCCCCTCTCGCTTCTCCCCTGCAGAAGTACGCAACCATTTGTTTTTTTTTATATTTTCTATTAAAATAAATTTTTCGTTCTAAATTTTTTTTTAATATGCTGATATGTCTTCTTGCCCATACTGATCATCGTGGTTTCGGATGTGACAGGGTTTAAAGAACACCCTGTATACTGCAGTCTACACGTACCAAATGATAAGTAAGAAAATACGGAGTAAACAACAGTGGCGAAATGTCAGCCTTATTATCCAATTTGAAAAGTATAGCAAAACGTGCAAACACCGCAAATGTGACTTGTAATAAATATTTTTTTTCCATGTTTGCTATTAGTTAATACCAATAGGTACTTGAACATATTACAATTTTAATGTCATTTTCCAAAGTCCGTGTTTTATATTGGTTTTTCTTTCTTACATTTAAGTCACACTGTCACCAAGTTTATGTATGGAATTATTGCGTTCATTGGATTTTTGTTCTTAAATTGTAATAGAGGTTCAAAAAGAAACAATTTACAATTAACAATTCAAATACATATTACATATTACTACATTGCATAATGCTAACTGCTTTTAGGTATTTACTATACCTAGTGATGATAGACAATGTCTAGCACGTTTGCTTATAATTTAATTTTACTTAATTGTATTAAATACTTTTATCACTGTTTTGCAAACAAAATATGTTGTATTATTGACTATAATAAACGCAGATTTTCGGCACTGAATAATCCAAAAAATGTTATTTAAAAACGTGAACTAATATTTTATGTTCAAATAATAAAATGAGAACTGTTTCTTTTACAAACAGCCGTCACATTTGTTTAATAATAATACTTCAATACGCATATTTTGATATTTAAAATACTGCAAATTAATGAAGACAGTAATTAATCTTTGGTATTGCAGCAAATCAGCCTATAAATTCTAATTTTCTATAATTAATGATTAATAACTATTCATTTCTGCGCCGAGCTGTACAGTTATATTATAAGGAAATACCATTAGAAATAAGAGAGCAAAAACATATTATTTCATTTAAATGTCAGTTAAAAAAACATATGTTTAGCAGATAAGTTAGTTTTTAAAAAGTAATCTTATTCGTGTTATAGCTTTATAGAAGTTTTCTTTTTAAGTGTACGTATATTGTTTATAAATGTTCATAATTAGTACATGTTTTAATAATAATTAGATATAAGTTAATATTGGGACATTCATTTATTATGTTTGTACTATTTTAAGACAAAAATATAAAAAAATCTGCTTCAAACAAACTTTCAAAGCTGAGTTCATTGCACACGAATGTGCGAAAAAAATTCGTTTAGTCGTTACTTAATTCAATGCTAATAATGATTGCGTTATGTTTTACGACGCAATAGCAAATTTCGTTCGAATTAATTTACTATCTGTAATTTATTGCTAATATTGCCTTTTAATACCCTGTCATTGCTGTAATTTTCTTGCATCCTCTTTCACAGTAGTAGCCGCTCGATTGTGGAATAATCTACACCCACTAATGTTAGAGACGCCCCTTCTTTATTTACTTTTTAATCAAGATTGAAATGTCACTATCTAAATATTTAAATTGTTCCTTTATCCTTCTTCTTTCCTTCCCACCCCCTCTCCTCTCTTCATAGTAGTGTTACTTTTTTTAAATATATTTTTATTTTGTTAATCTTTATTTTAAATGTTTGTATAAAATTGTAAGATTCAATATGTCCATGTATTTATTTATTTCTCAAACTGAACGGTTTGGGTAGGTAAAAAGAAATTGCCTTAAGGCAATATGCCCGCCCTTATATGTATATAAAGTGTAAAATAAAATAAATATTTAAAAAAATAAAAAAATATTATTGAATAATAATATTGTACCATAGTATTTTATATAGAACGATATCTTTTTATGCAGCTCTGATAATTGCAGATCTTGAGCCCATAGATCTCAAAATTGCTGAAATCGTGTCTTTGGATGAAACGAAACGTAGTGGAGTAAGCGAATTACTTCCAAATGACCGTGTATGTCAGCGCCGGGTTGAATATTGCTCACTACCACATCCCGCTAAGTGTGCTAATATACAAGTGAATCTAGAGGAAAATACAAATACGCTATCACTTACTCAAACTAGCCTTATCCATATTTACACTGATGGCAGCAAACTGAACGGACATGTTGGAGCGGCCTTTGTTGTATACAAGGAACTTAGGGAGATAGACCAGCGAAAACTTAAACTTGGAAATGAGTGTTCAGTCTTCCAGGCAGAGCTGATTGGTATTGAAAGTGCAATATTATGGATACAAAGAAAAATAACTAGTCCCGCAATTATCACAATTCACAGCGATAGTATGTCTGGACTGCTCGCGCTCAAATCTGTTTACTCCACGAATGCCATTATAAGCAACATTCAAAAACTTCACTATGCTCTCAGCATACAAGGCATATATGTTCGATTCTGCTGGGTTAGAGCTCATGTTGGAGAAATCGGAAATGAGAGAGCAGATGAGCTAGCCAAGGCTGCTACAGTCAAAAAAGTGAGGCCGAACTTTGATGAAGTCCCAATAAGCCATGTAAGGTGGTCCCTTTCAAAAGATAAATTAAATGAGTGGAGGAAAATTTATGAAGAAAAAACTGCCAATAAGTGGATCAAGCAACTTTTGAGAAGCACAGACGAGGCCAAAACATTTTGGAAGCATGAAACGCCTACATATGAATTAACTCAGGCTCTCTCGGGACATGGATGCATGAGGGAATATCTGCATCGCTTTGGGCTGCGAGACGATAGTTGCTGTCCATGTGATGGCATCACTGAGCAGACTGTGGAACATCTTCTTGTATACTGTCCAATGTTTGATAGGCCGAGGTGGGAGCTTGAATGCAAAATAAACACTCGGATTGCTGCGACTAATAACCTAGCTGAGCTCCTGAACTGTAATGATACACGAAGAGAGACCGTTCGATTCATTACAGGGACGATCAAGCAGGCTAAGTTATTCAATGGTGGTATCTAGCTCCTTTTGTTTTTTTTTGTGTCCAACTTTTACTTTTTTTTTATTTTTTATTATTTGTTAATGTAATATTTCTAGAATTTTTCTGTTTATTCTGATTCTGCTTTATTTTTATTATTGTAAGTCTACGGTGAAAAATTTTGAAGTCAACGGAATATAATTTAAAGATAAATGTATTCGATAAAACCTTGCACATAACAAAAGCAAGGTACAAATAATTTGCAACTACAAAAAAAAAAAAAAAAAAAAAAAAAAAAAAACCATAGTATTTTTGATTGATTATTACATAATTTATTTTCTAATATTAAATTTTACAGGACTAACTAGAAATTCAAATTGTTTTCATAACCATAATTGTTTTATTTAACATTGGCAAAGGAAATTTGCTATGATACGAAACCGGTCAAAACACGTATTAAATAAGTTAGGAGATGAAAGATATCCTCTCTGCCTACCGGGAAACAGCGTGAAGGTTTGTTTGTTTGTTTGAAATCATGTAAATTGTTTTATAAACATAGATTTAAACAAAAATAAGTCGGTTTTAAGTTATACAGGGTTTTAGGCAGACGGTTGTCCAAATGGAATAGGCGGCCAGGGAAATCCGTTGCCGACTCGATCAGCCCCAATTATTTGATGGATTTGGTCTCACTGTTTCTGTTTCTTCAGTTTTTATAAAAAAGTCCGATATAATATCTTAAACTCAAATTTTAAAAAAATCTCGTGGGCAAAGCCGCCAAAACGATATTTTATGTTCGGTTATGTTATATGACTATTTGTACATACACATACATATATGCACACATATTCAGACACATAATCCAAATATTTTAAAGTTTACGAGGCAATAACAGAAATATGGTGTGGAGTTGTGAAGGAGATTCATGCGAAGCAAATGAATGCTATCATAGTCTATTTGGAGTACGGACAGATTTGCAATACTCAAATGCTTGCTCAATGAATATTTAAATATATTTTCTGTCATGTATGAATCATACAAAGTATTGTTTGGATTGTATTTATTTACTGACATGATTCATACGGCATATCGTTCTATACCAGATCACATCAATCGATAATTTATAGAACAAGCATACAGTGTAAGAATACATTCAATGTTTACCTTATCCAAGTATGCAGAACAGCCGCACAAAAAGATGCTTTAGCTCACCTGTAACAGAAAAAGAAATACAAATATTGATTTTATGCTTATTTTATGATACATCACAATACTCGTATAAACATAAAAAATGGTGAGAAATATTTATTTATTATTATGGGTATCATACAGCATTTTATCCTTTAAAGGACACATATTTTGTGTTCATTTACGTCTTACAAACCTAATTCGCCCACATAACCGAATACTGCACGCAACTACACAAGGGGTGATATTCCAAACGCTCTCGCGGCCGTAGAAAACACTTGTATCTTGTGTGTTTTGTTTGTCCAGAATAGCACCCCAGCTCAAAAAAGCCAGTATTGAGACGCATCGATTACCGAAAAATTCACTATAACACTTTTAAAAATATTAAAGTTTTACTAGAAAAATTATCGTGTTTTGAAAAAACTATATTTTGTCGTGTATACATCCCCAATTTCAATAGTTTATATTGGGTGCTAATGGAACGTAAAAGAAAATTATAAACCCACAATTAGATTACCTTCAGCTTTAGTTGTAACGTGTATTTAAAAAAAAAAATATTGTTTACGCGATTTGACGCAAATCACAAAAAACCTTTTGAAAAATTGTTTCAAGCAAATGTGTTGTGGAAAAACGGTTCTTAATCGCAGACTTTACATTTATATTTACCATGGATACGACAGAAAGAAAATACACGAAAGAGAGAATACGTGGTCTAGTGCCGATTAGTTGATATAAAGAAAAAAAACATGTATATTTATTTAAATTTCAAAACAATTCATTAGATATGGGTTGTACATAATACGCCAAAGTAAAGTAGAAGAAAAATTTGGGATGACTTTAATAAATCTAATAAAACAATTGTATTTACAGTCTAATATTCGTATAGCGACGTCACTAAAACTGTCCTTGTAGTCAGCAGCCTGTATTCTTTGAAGGGTGGTGTTTTTCATGTAAATAATTAGTCGGTGAGCCAGGAATGTCGATGAGTACAAAATGACAAGTTCCACGGACGGAAACTCGATATGAAATGTTTCCGATTCTAATAAAGAAAATATGCGCGTACAAACATAATTATTTCATTGATTATAATTTAAATAAGTACTTCGAGTTCAAGTCCAACAAATATCGAGTAGATATATTTTTATTAAGACACTAGTTTTAATTTATTGAAATATAACTTGATAAAGTCAACTCACTATCATAATTAAAGAAAAGCATTTTTAAAAAAATGTCAGTATTGCTTGTTTGTTTAGGAATGTGCTACAATTAGAATTTAGTACAAACCATAGAATTAAGAATAGTCAAGAAACCGCATACGCACATAAAACAGAAGGCGATTAAACTACTCATAAATGAGTAGGTTTACGTTTTGACCCATTAGTTTTTTGTAGACGTCGCTCTGTACGCAACTACTGATTTGAATTCGACTATGCCGTGTTGTGTCCTTGTAGAAATACTGCTAGGATCTTAAAGTAACAGAATGGCATCACATTCCATGTGTAATGAACAAACGAATGTTTAAGTAGCAAATGCATTACTTAAAAATTGAATTATTTTTCCATCTGTCAGATTGTCGAAGAAACAAAATGGAAATTTCGTTAGTGTTGCCAGGGTAGTAATTTTTTTATCCTACTTTGCTCATCTAATGAAAATTAGACCTCGGATTAAACAACGTCGTGGGGGACATTTGAACGACATTATCTTTAAAACATCAAATATTATTTAACATGATATAAAAATATCGGTTTAATGTCAAATAAAATTTGTTTTATATTTTGAGTTCAAAGTTCATTAATTCAATTACTCTTATTAAATGTCCCTTTACTTATCTACTCTGTTGTGTCAATCAATGTTTCCGCGTGCACAATAAAATTTTAGAGAAATTAACAGATTGCTTTTTGTTTACCTTACATTTGTGTTATGATTTTTTTCCCAGCAAGCAACATTGCACGGCTACTTTACGAATGCGCGCGGCGAAAGTGAGTCATAGTGGGGGAATTGTTGGACACAGTCCGATGTATTCAAATAGGATTCTACGCTCCTTCTAGACTATTCTTAATTCTATGGTGTAAATATTCCAAATTTTGTTTCAGAAAATTAGAATCGACTACTTTATCGTTTCGTCTATTGATGGCCGGTAGTAGACATTCATAATTGCATGAGAAACACCTAAACAAGAAGAAGAAACAAACCAATGAAACTGGAGCGTACGAAAACAGCCATTCTAATGATAGCCAACTTTTTTAGTCAAGTGTTTGTACCGTAGATTTAGGCAAATTATTCCATAAAAACTATTTCAGAATAACATAATAATATGCCAAAAATATTATTAAATGTCAGAGGCTACAATTTGGGCAAAGTTTAATCGATTCGATTGGATCCATTGAAACTTTAATAATCCATGAAGGTAAATGAAGCGAGGAATCATGCACAGAGAATATTATACAAGGCATCGCCCTCAATCTTCTCGCAATAGGATTATTATTTTGATCTCGCTATCATGGCGTCCTTGCGAATTATAAAAATGGAAAAATCTTCGAGATTAATTGCGAATTATTTTATAATCCTATTCAGAACACCAGTATTTGTAACTAATTCGTTTCGTAAATTCATTCGTATCGTATAAGCGGGAACGAGAGCTAAATACGATTTTGATTGCGTTAGAGTGAAATAAATATATAATTAAAAACTAATGAACTCACCCAAGTTGTGGTAGAGCGGGGTGCGAACCTCGGACCTTTGATCCGCGAGTCCGCGACACTAGTCACGGGACCACAACCCGGATTTTCGTTAATTATATAACTTTTAAAAAACATTTTTAAAGTAATAAAGGTCTATGAAATACTGTCGGGTACATAATTTTTTTTCCGCTAATTATTAGTATCAAAAAAATTCTTTAAAATTTGTAATTTTGAATTTCCGCAAAAACAGTAATTCCATTGGCCGCGCCCCTAATACGTCACGTTTCATGTTTATTTGTTCGCGGCCGTTGAAATTTGTGTAGTACCACGAATCTTGACGTCACAACAACCAAGGCCAAACTCGTCGCGTTTTTCTACGAACGTATTTTTATTGAATTTCTTTTTTACATTTATGTATGAAAACATTTCTCATTTATCTAAATCCATTTCATACATTTTTATCGGTATTCGTAGTATGTGATATTTCCCTATTGTTTCCAAAGCTTAAAACATTTGTGTGTCATATCTACACTGAGTTTTTGCTTATGGATCTATAGATATTGTGTTATTTCTTAAAAAAATTAAAACAGCAGTTTTTGAACTGAAATATATTTTTTAGCGCTCGTTGCTATTCGTCAAATGGTTGGAAATTTTTTGTAAAACATTACCTCTTATTGAACTCATTTTGTGATTTTTAAAAATAAAACAGCCCTCTTGCTTATGAGGGCAGTATACGCGATGGCAAACTGAACAGTGATTTTTAAAGCAAATTTTCATAATTTACAAGTGTTGTTCAAATGTAAGGCGTTCTACTATAAATGCGAATTGTTACAGAGCACAAATTTAAAAGAAAAATTGTGGTCATTAATTTGACAACAGACAGTGGTACCAATCGAAAGATCTATCACGACAAAAAGCCGTAAATATTATTATTAGGGATGTAACGATACATAATTTTGCCGATACGATACCGATACCGAACATTAGAGTAAATAATCGGCGATACCGATATCGGTGGCTTAGTAGAAATAGAAAAAAAAATCAAATAATTAATAAATAATTATTCTGCATAAAAGTTGCCTATATTTATTAGAGACTGAACCTTGAGAAGGTTTTAAACCAAAATGTTAAATTGAAATTCGAAGAAAACATTTATTTTTATGGAATAATCAAGAATATTGTCAAGCAATCAAAGCGCTAATTAAGAAAGTAATTATCATTCAATTACACAAAGTGGTAAAGTAAACCGATACACAAGATAAAGTCAGTAATTAAAGTTAAGTTTTGGTAGATTTTTGTTAAGAAAACAAAGTTTGTTCAAATTATTAGCAGACAATCTGTTACGCAAATCATTTTGTATGAGACCTGCAGTTGAAAACAGACGCTCTGAGGCAACTGAGCTCAGTTGATAAGACAAGTATTTTAGCTTTTTAAACTCTTAATATCGGCTGTATATAATCGGCGATGCCGATATATCGGTATCAGAATCGTTACATCCCTAAGTATTATGTTATTATATTACACGGTATAAAGCATTTAGTATTTACTTTCAAAATGGATCAAGTCTAGTCACAACATTTTGCATTCTTAGCCTGACGAAGTATAATGTCCTCATAATATCCGACACGGATTTATCGCGAGGCATTACTCACAAACTGGATGATTTAAATCGTGTGTATTTTCCGCACATTTTCACATACAGTATTGGCAGCCAAATATTTGACATTTCGGGCGACAGATATTGTTAAACTACGCGAGACGCGTATCAGAAAACTTATACAAAAATCGCACAAAAACACATGTTAATTTATCGGAAAGTCTATAAATTGGAATTCAAAATATAATATATATAAACAAACAAGACAATATAATATGGTAATATAATTTCTACATAAATGAATACGAATAAAATAATAATAATATTTACCCTAATAAAAGGTGTGAATAATCCAGAGTCAATTTCGCTACATAAAAATAGAATTTAGAAATGTTCCTAGAAAAAAGGAAACTAAGAAAACAAAGTGAAACAAAATAAAAATAGAGGTATTTTTCGATTCTCTATATGTATATGTCTATAATTGAACGTAGTTATGCAGAAAGCAGCCAGTCCACAATTTCGGGTGCAGTAAGGTCAATTCTATGTTCTGCTAAAAACAGCCAAACCGCTTTCATAGAAAAAAAACTGTATTAATCACCTTCTGAAGATGGCGTCGTTCCCAAAAACGGCATTTCTCAATTCCCAGAGCACTAAAATTTTTTTAGGGTACTTTAAAAATCATTGAAACTGGTCGAATACATAATTTGATTCCTGTTTGTAATGTAAAAAAAACTAGTGTATTTATTGTTCATCATTCAAACACATTCAAACTGTTGTGTAGATTTGATAATTCTTTTTTTCACAAAGGTTCTATTTTATCAGTTTCACTTTTCTATGGCTGGCTGCTTTCTGCATAACTATGTTCAATTATCTCTGCATCTATAGTAATCTCTGCTTATGAAATTATTTTTTTAAAAGAGTAACTCGTTTATTGACAAAACAAAACATTAGTTTGTTTTTAGTACGAGGGAAAGCGATAGGAAGACTCACGGTTTTTAAAATGGTTTTCGGGTAAGTGGAGGGAGAGCTTTAGGGTTTAATACATTTTTAATATTTATATGATACTATGTTTTCGTTTTCAATGCTGTTCCTCTCTAAAAAAAGGACAAGCTCTTGTGCTCTGGGACATACACTGAATTATCATTAATATAAGTATAAATAGATTTTATATAATAACAAGGCGACCTTCGTGGCGCAATGGCTAAAATACTTGACCGACACTTGGAAAGTTCCGGGTTCAATTCCCGAAGAGAACACAAACATTAAATTTGATTTTTCTCAAGCCTGGGTGGTTTTTTTCTGTAATTCACCACTTTCTGGCCCGTTGTGGTGCAAACAAAACAAGATTTTTTAAAACAATATTTAATACTAATGTAAATACCGACGGTTCAGGGAAAAAAAATCCAGAATGTGTCCAAAAAGATTTGGACATACCCGAAATTTTGTTGATGAAATTATTTGTTAAGTGTAATTTGATTAGAATAACCGCAGTTAAAAGTAACTTTACTTCTTTATTTGAGTTAATTGACTGTCCTAGGATGTTAATCTAGGCAGGGAACATACTGCAATGGTTATTTAATTAAATGTGCATTACTTAAGTAGTTGGGGTTAATTTAGGCATGAGGGCAACGTCACCAATTGAGGTTATGTCATGATAAAAGTTAACTGCGTCATACAACATGCGAGGAAGTTGCCTCGATAATTAACCGATGAAGCGTCATTTCGAATTGATATTGTAACCGAAACATCACAGTTAGGCGGTCTTAGAGTGTCAAACATCTGGCTCAGGGTCATTTGGACAAAAAAGTTAAATAACTCTTTTATGTTTTTGTAAAAATGGGCAAAACAGGTTGCATAAAAAAAGAAAGATACAACTCATTTGGCCCATTTTGACGAAAGCGCGTGAAATATTTTGAACCCTTTATGGTGCTAAGACCAAGTTAACAAGATTTTTTTTAATGGATAAATTGGATATTTTAACAATGACAGAATAGGAAAATATACAGTGACTGTACTGTGTTAATTCGGAATTTATTCGTTTCTGTTGCCTATCTATTTGAAACAATCGTTTGTTAAGGTATATTAATAAATCTGATACATAAAAAAAAAATCTGGCGCTGTTGTTGGAACCAGGTTATTGAGTTTTTTTTTACTATAAAAGTATTATTTTTATGTTAGTTAATTTTAAATAAGGCATTTCAAATGAATTAATTCATTGAAACACTGGTTTTCTATGCATAGTAAAAAAAAACTAGACAATTTTTTTGGTACAGAGAAAACATCTTACAATCAAAATGTAACAATGAAGATGCCCGTAGGAGGGTGAAATCGTAAATTTGATTTATTTTTATAAACCAAATTTTTGGCATGTTTAACATAATGTGTAATATATATCAATTAGTACCCCCTTTTTAAATCTTACGTCTTTATAAAAATAAGAAGGGAAAGAGGAAAACAATAATACTAAAAATATTTAAAAAAACTCAAATTTCATTCAAGAATTTATTTACATATGTAAAATTTCGTTTCGCTGAGTGAGAGTTAAGGGTCAGATATTAAAAACATCACTTCTAGAAGCTAAATTACTGATGATTGAATTGTTAATTCTATACGAATAGTTAGGTAAATATCTAAGGTAGGAAAAATGGAATTTTTTAAAATCCTATGAGAAATTGATGCAGGAACTTACGTAAAAATCGCGAAAAGTCCCTTTCTGACATGCTCCTTGAGCCCGTTACAGAAATTGAATTTAAAAAATCCTTTCATGATTCCAGATAAACTAGGTTTTAAAAATACTCTAAATGCATTAAAATCACACCGAAAAAACCCAAATTTTCACCGAAATCCAATTAAATTTGAAGTCCCCAGTCTCCATAGAAATTTGTATTGACACGCCCGGCGGCGCGGTATCACTCAAAAATAATTCGACGATGTATCAATTTATTTGTCAGTTCTGAAAAACTCTTTGAGATGAACGTACGTCGGTTTGAATTCTAAAATTTAAAAAAAAAGCGGGACATGAGACTATATATAAAATAACTAGCGTCGACGGCCGGCTAGTTTGTGTCTTGGGCCTTAAACAAAACGGAAGTGTAGAAAAATTTCATATTACGTATGTATTATGAACCACCAAGAAAATGGAAACGGAAAAATGAGCGAGTAGATGAATTAGCGAAAAAAGCTTCCAAAATGAAAACTCTCCCTACCTATGACCATATTCCCATGTCATTCATAAAAAAAATAGTGCAAGATATATATTTGTGGGTATAAGAAGCAAACTTAGAAATCTCCATTGTAGAGGAGTTGCTGAGATATTAGCGAAAAACTTTGAAAAAAGAATTGTGAGATTTATAATTATGATTCACTAACTCAATGGAGAGCGCTAAGTTTGTGGTGTCAGTAGTATAATTGAAATCTGATTTTGCAAGATTTAGAGACGGCTTTGAATTACGCTATTATTAAGGTAGGAGGGTTTTTATATAAACATTTTATTTTGGCATCAATAACTAATTTTCCGTATTTTGTGGATATTTCTTAGTTTGCTTCTAATACCCTCATTTATCAAGTGATACAGGTAAAATAATTAAATTGTTTTTCAAACATTTTAAGGACGTTGAGATATTGGATGCTTACGAGCTTACACAAACGCTTTCGGGTCATGGTGCTTTCCGAAAATATCTCCAAAGATTAAAAAAAAAGAGAATGGTTTCTACCCTTGCGACGGACTCATCTCTCAGGACGTCCTCCATAGATTACACGATCGTACTTTGTTTGAAGGCGAGAGGTAAAACCGCAAACAAACGTGCGCAAAATACGGTCAAATTTTTTAAAATCCAGAGGAAGTAATAAAAAATTAAACCACTGCGGCTTTCCGCATATCTTTATATGTGCATTGACTTTCTGAAGACCTTAGCAATAAAAATGTAAACAAATAATAAAAGAATGGGCATAGACCGGTGAAAAATAACTGTTGTACAATATAAATATATCAACAATATAAATATATCATCAACAATTTTTTTAATTTTTTTATTAAAATAAACGGCACTTAGTGCCTTTTACATATAAGTTGCATATAATAAAATACATACATGAAAGTGAAATAAGTAAAATATAGTATTTAAAACAAATTATTACTAAACAGTTATTTACAAATAAAGGAGTCAAAAAAAGAGGATACACGGTTTAAAAATAATATTGCTAGTTATAAAAACACTTGAAAAATTAAATATTTGGTGATAGAAATATTTTAAACCTGTTAAAAAAGAGAAAAAAAAAGTAAGAAAGCAACACATATTTAAAAAAAAATTAAAACAATTTTGAATAACACGAAACGAAGATTTTTATTTTTTAAATTACATGTATTATTATTTAAAACTACTACCTAGGTAACTAATATAAATATACATATAAATACATACTGATAAAAAAAAAATGATAAGAGAAATATTTTGTACTTTAAAATAAAATCAAGAAAAGAAAAGAAAAAAAAATAACATTAATAAAGAAATTTAAACAATTTTGAAGAATACTAAATGGTGCTAGCTTCTCCTTCCCATGAAATACAGGTGAAGGGCCGTCCTATATAAATTGTTAATATTTTTAAAAAATCATTTACAAACTGACATAAAATGACATTGGGTAGAGCATTGTACTGCCTAACAAAAATGGTAAAAACCTCGAACGATTAACAGATTTGTACTAAAAACTGGCCTAAAATAACTGGATTAAATGGTAAACAGGTATGCAAGGAGCGCAATAATATAGGCACCCAATTATAAACAGGTTTAAACTCTCCGTATAGCATTAGCCCAAGGTCGGAGGATTTTTTACTGTAAAATCCTGTCTAATGTAGGGTTAGGATACTTTGGGGAGGATAACACAAACAATCAAGGTCGAGTAGATTACAATAAACTAAGGATATTTGACAAGAGAGGGAGTTTCAAGTGTTAAATCTCGTACGAATAAACATTTTTGTGCAGTATTTAAATTTGATATTTGTGTTATTATTTTATTTCAAACAATGAATTTTTACTTTTTAAAATTAAAAACCATAGTACCCTCACTGGGGTAACCGATGCCGGGGACGCTTTACTATTTACAAGTAGGTACTTTTAATTTAATTACGAAAGAGAATACAGTTTAAAAAAAATATATAAGTAAAGAGAGAAAAATTACAAAATATGAAAACAATAATTTGAAAACACTGTACAGTCATTTAAATATTTAATAAACTGTGCTTTATGTGAGCGTAATAATAAGTTTTCATATAAATTGCTCTAGTGTGCCTACTAACACAATCGAAATTTGTATGTTTATTTGGTTCACCGATAGTTTAACGCACAGTACATATATTGAATTAAGACTATTTATTTATATTTAAAAATACAATATATGCATTTAAAAAAATATAAAAAAAATTATTAAAAAGAAATTCCGCTAAGCCTCTATTTTAGAGGTTTGTCAGCAGGCGAGAAAGAGGGGATGTGGAAGAATGTTATAAAAAAATAACAAATATAACAACACCGAGGATAATTGAAAAAAAAATATTTCTTGATTTATTTCTTGCAACAGCGAGAATTGAACCCGCGACGTTAGTTTCACAGTTAGCCGTCTAACCAACTGCGCCACGGCGCCTGCCTAACAGACTATGCAGTTAATAAAATACTATTTTTCGACCTAATATAGCTCAGCCTCATCAAGTGAGGGTTATCACTAGAGCCCGCCCAGGGCACTGCAGATTGAATAAACACCTTGCTAGAATTAACCTTTCCCAAACTTCTAGATGTAGGTTCTGCAGTGCAGACGAGGAAATTCTGTGTGAATGGGATACTTTACATCATAAAAGGAGCCTCATCCTCGGTGGACCACTAGTTAAACCTGAGGATGTTAAAGAGCTCGCCCCTTACTAAATAGCTCAATACTTTACGGATCTGGGCATGGAGGGGGAGATTTATCAAAATGAAAACACTCGCATTCCACAGAATAGCCAGACAATTTATAGACCTGGGCTTGGAGGGAAAGAACTATTCACGGAGACCCGTCACAATAGACATTCACAGCTCGCAGTGACGTCAGGAGCTTGCATAGCACTGACCCCCCACCTCTAAGAATAAGAATATACCCGTGTCTTTGAAGAAATTGTGAAATCGGAATATGCATGTCCCTAAACGATTTTTTGGCAAAAAATCTTTGGGAATATTAGATAAAACTTTGTTAAATAAGTTTATAGTAAATACTTTAGAAAAAACAAGAAGTAAAAAAATTTTTTTTTGAAAGACTGCGATTGTCCTATAATTTGGCGGGACCGCCTTCCTACTACTTTTGTAAAAATATTTTTTAAACATTCGTAAATGTTTGTAAAATAACGCAATTCTTTAATTAAATAATTAAGCCAATATAATTAAATATTATTGTATTAATAAGATGATTAGAATAATGAATCTATTTAACATGGTATGCCAAAGTTGTCATTTAATTTTATGTTGGAAATTTTACAAAGGCAGCACACGTCTCGATTCTTTGACAATGGCGGAGCGTGGGGTGAATTTAAAACAGGTCGGGAGTGTAAAATTGTATTTGTTTCTCGGTCTGTTTACAAACAATGCCTTAGGCTGATGCCTTTCTATCCCGTCCTTGTACGCGTATTATAGAAACCTATTATAACATATTTATACCTGTGATATAAGTCCCGCACTAAGATTATTCAATATACATACAAACCGTATATAAAAGAATAATGTCTTTACGCCTTCTCAAAATTTATATCTACCAGTTTCTGAAAAAAATTTTAACATTTTTTTATAGGGCTATTGCGTTTCATTTTAAGAATGCCATAATCCTCTATTAAATATTTAACAATACGAAATTTCGTTTTAAATCTCTTAGGCATTTAATTGAAGACTGGTTTCGTAAACAAAAACTGGGCCCGTAACAGAGTGGGAATTTGAAGGAATTGTTTATTTTTTATGTATTTACTTTTTATTTAAAAAAAAAATAAAAATATTTGTGTTGTTACAATTTACGTGCAATTTACCCAAGTATTTCAATTTTGGCGGCTACTTTCAACGAGTGTAAATAACTCACTATTAGAAAATGGAAATCAAGTTAGGGTAGAGTGGGGTTCGAACCTCGGACCTCTGATCCGTGAGTCCGCAACACTAGCCACGGGACCACAACCCGATTTTAAATATAAAGTGAAATTGGATTTTCAGTATGAAAATACATATTTATTTAAAAGCATGTTCAAAAACAAGATACATAAATCAAATTTTCATAAAAATATGGACATTTTAATACCTACGGAAAAATAGATTTTAATTTATATTCAATTCAATAATATTCATTCTGCTATCTTTCCATTTTAATCGGGTCACGGGCTTTAAGATAAAATAAAATTGTAAATTTAGTAAAATTTTATAAGAACATTATGATACCGTAAAACGTAAATGATCTGGATTAATGAGTGCCAGACGTTATCCAGATATGCAGAAATCTAGATAATTGGATTAATCACTAAATTAAGGCAATTTTTTTCAAAAGAGAAGGCAAAATCCAGTCTGAAATCGCTTTTAAAACAGCGAATTGTAATCACATTGAAAAGTTAGTCAAACTTGTCCAGCAAAGTTAATTGCTTTGACGAAGAAACTCGTTTACGAGCAGCGAGGTCCTTATTTTGCGGTTTTATTTCCTGGTAATAATTCGGATGTTTGGCAATCCGGATGACTGAAGTTTGGAATAAATACCTATTCCAGTTTTTTAAACGTTATCAAGAAAAATACCAAATGCAACTTTACGGTTCTCAATCCTGTAGTGCAGATACTATTAGGAAAAGTTATGAGTTAATAAAATCACCCTTTCGACGAATTTTAAGACATCATTAATATAAAATAAATAAATTTAAAAAAAAAACAGTAAAGATATCGTATATTTAATAAAATTAAATGTCAATATTTTGAGTGTGTCCAAATGTTTGTAGACAGAATACTGGATTTCACCTCTTAGCGTCATTAAGATTAACAAATTACAACAGGGATGGAGAACATTTAGAAAAGGGAATTTGGAGGTCTAGGCATTTACAGGTCTTATGGCCTGTCATTGGCTGGTTTAAGTGGTCACTTAACAAACTGAGTAAATGATGAAATATGGATGTTCAAACACAGTGCGTAAAGTGGCCACATAAACCAGCCAATGACAGGTCATAAGCCCTGAATGTCTAGACTTCTATATTCGTTTCTCTAAAATGTTCTCCACCCCTGTTGTAATTTTTTAATTTAAATTAAACTAGCGGACCCGACAGACGTTGTCCTGCCCGAGCGTTGGCTTGCCTGCTATTGCCTTGGTAAAAGACTTTTCATTGGTAAGTAGGTACCTAGGTACATGGTTGAATTCCGAATAATAATATAATTCATTTTCAAATATAGAATTCTTTTTGCAAATGGAAAACTCGGCTCTTATTCATGGATGCAATTTTAAAAAAAAATATTGAATGTGAGTTAATATTATTTTAGTATTTCTAAAAATCCAGTAAAAAGAAATAAATTATAAGGAATGTAAGGAAAAAATGTGATTGGGATTTATAAAAAGCTAATGTTGTTTGTAAACATTCAAAAACAAACTTTCTTTAAACACAAAAAACAACATGCTTCCATTTTTCGTGTGTATGCATTCTCGTCAAATGCAACTCTAGTAGGTCGATAAAAAAAATATGCTTCTAACCATTTTTTTACAGAATTGATTGAAAATTTTAATATCTACGAACACGCGCAGCGCAATGATCTACGTTTCGCTGAAAACCGCACGTAAAATGGTTAAGCCGTTTAGAAGGAGTTCAGTGACATCACACGTACAGAAGAATAATAATCTGTAGAAAGATGAGCAAAAAATAGCGCGTTTTTTATTATTTTGTCAGTAAATTAAAACATAGCAATGTGTTATTTTCATATAGGCATGCAAAATACTTAATACGATATATTTACTGGTTTGCAATAAATAAACCGTATTTTAAAATTTAAAAACCGCTATCGACGACTGGTCGCTAACCACTTTCGTTGCTTGTCATGTTCATGGCACATAAATAAAGTATTTTATAGTTTTAGCAATTAAATGCATAGCATAAACACGTCAAACTGGAACAAAAGGAAAACTTTAACCCGATTAAAATGTATGCAAAGATTGATTTATCTCGATATGTTATGGTGTTACTGAGCAAGTTGTCCTACGGTGCCACTCAGAGCTGGAGTTTGCTACCGTCGTAGAAATTTTAGTAGGGGAGACCGAGGAGAGTTGTAACAGAGGAGAGTTGAAACAATGGCGGTTCCGAGAAATCTATGGTCGATGGCGAACTTGCAACATCACGCATTTATTGTTTTTTTGACGTACTTGCTGGAGTCGGCAACAGCAGTTTACAGGGAGTGGTTGTGTGAAAAAAATACCAAAAGGAAGTTTTTCAGCTCTTTTATTTATTTTATTACTAAAATGTTTTGTGGTGTGTATTTGGACACCGAATTGTTAATTTTTCTTGTTTCAGAACGCCCAATCAATATGCACGAAATACTCTTTTGCTATAATTTATGATTACTGCACGATAAAGCCTAACCAATATATTTTTATTGATTAAAATACCAACTGTTGATTACAGCATTTAAATTTGTTTCACGCGTATTTTTCAAAATATATATTTTTTCAATTTTCAAAATAGCATAGTTAAAAAAATAAAAAATAATCCCAAATACAAAACTGTTACAACTTACCTTGACCTCTATTCCAACTTACTTCGGTACTAGGAGAGTTTTAAAGCAGGGAGTTTTTTCAGTTTTAGCCGATTTTCTCATTGACCCCGATTATTTTTTCCTGTTATTTTATTAAGATTATATTATAGTGTATATAATTGGCTACGTTAAAATATGAAGTTCATTGAGGAAGGTCTATTTAAGGCGGAGATATACTAGGTAATGTAAAAATTGCTTCAACCCTCCTCGGTCTCCCCTATTGTCTGTAGCCGCTCTGAATAAGAATTTGGAGCTAAACTACTCTCTAACTCTTGAGTGGCTGTGATGTCACACTAGGCTACATACGATCCAAGACTTAATACATCTCTCTTATTTTTTTAAATGATGAAGATGTTTTTTTTTGTAATCTTCAAATGTACACATTACATCGGATTTGTAAAGCAAAATTTGTATAACTATGTAGGATTTTATTTAATAAAAAAAAAATTATCCGTGCTACGCGAACAATTAATGTCCGCTAAAACAACAATAAATCTGTATAAGAGAGAGCACGAAGATAGAACTCATAACTAGGAAGACAGAGACGCTGTTCCGTGGCCCGTGATACAAAAATATAACGTTTTTGAAAAACATTTTTTAAGTAATAAAGGTCTATAAAATACTGTCCAGTAAAAAAATTTTTTTTGGTAATTATTGTTAGCATAAAAAATATTTTTAAATTTGTAATTTTGAAAAAAAATTTCCCGTAAAAACGGTAATTCCATTGGCCACGCCCCTAATACGTCACTCGAAAATACAATTAATTATTCTAAATCCATTTCATATATTTTTATCGGCATTCGTAGTATATGATATTTTCCTATTGTGCGAAACAGATTCAGTCGGTTATTGACAGTGATGGGGGAGGCACACATCTAAAATGAGCGGCATATTTATGATTTTCAATTTATTTTGCTATAACAAAGCTAAATTATATATTTATTTTTATAAATTATGGAAAAGGAATTATTAAACAGTATTTCTCCATGTTTTGTTTTACAAATGTCAGAATATTCCTTCTTTTGCTTGTGGTAACACGATGTTACATCACCGTGCGCAAAGGAATTATTTAACACAGTCTTAGAGTTATATTTCTAAGACGTCTTATAATATACAAAGTACTTTAGTTTTTTCGTCATAGATTATATTGATTATTTCACTCCCCTTTAACTTCGACCGACGCCACCATTGTATCATGTACATGTATCCTCCTTCACATCCAACCCCAGACAGAATTTCCCGACAAAGCGAGTTGTGAAGCAATTGAAAAGTACTCCCGGGAAAGGGCTCGATGCACGCTCGGTTAATGAATTTAAGTCTCCCTTCCCGGTGATGTGTACATAGTACACATTGCATCCAATAACTGTAATGTCTCTATTACAAACATAATAGATTTTGGGTTAAGGTTTTCGGCACTCCTCCGTTATACATTTACGAATCGGTTAATATATTTTTTTACTGAATAATTAATACCCATTGGCAATAAAAAAGCATTTTATCAAGCTTGGAGACAAATAACTTATACAATAGAAAGTTTACCAATGTGTCACATGTTGCGGAGTGTGAAGTAAAAGAATGCAGAATATATGATTGTCTCACACACTCTTTACGTCTCACTCTCGATACTACGGGAGCAAGGAGACAATTTCACTCGGCACACGCACGAACAGCGAGGTTGCCAGCACTTCTGCCATACGCCATTTAGTAGCTCTCCGAGTTTCGTCAGGGGTGGTTCTGTCGCCCGCGCAGCGAGCATGAGCTAATAGTTTTTTCATGTTTCTAGCAATTAGATTTAAAGCATGATCACTTTTGACTTAAACTTTAAATAATCTAAGCAATTGCCCATGAATATTATATTTTTCCGATTTAAAATCTTTCAATATTTGCACGTGTAATGACTACACAGCGCCGTGACGCGCGGATATTTGGCACAGTAAGGGAAAGGCTATAAACCGCCTGGACATCTTGGACATTTAATCATTTCTATATTATGTCAAACACAGTGCATAAGATGTATACTACGCATAAGCTTAATAGTTTCTAGTGAATGTAATATAAATAATTATTTATTAAAACCAAAGTCATTTCATCCAATTCCTTTTAGCTAGGTAATTGCACGTAATATGCAGTTATATTTTATTTATAATGAAAAGTATTCGTTAAATTATATAATTTACGATCGGCAGTTGGTAGCTGTAGCTGATTATTTTGGAAACAAACATCGTTAGTAACTATTAATACAGCATATTATTATCATCCAATTAAATGAGTCGAATAATGTCCATTTTAGAAAGTAAGTTTTGAAGTGTAGTTTATCGCTAAACGATCGCTTTTATTAAGGGAAAGGCAACCATTTACACCTAAAAATAATAGTATTAAGTATCACAGTAAGGTCGCCCAAGAAAGCATTAACTAAAATAGACACTTTCTAAATCCAGGTAATCGAAACGGTCAAATTTGTATCACGATTTTGATTTCGAGGCCGAGTAAACTGGAGTTGTTTACATTTTACATCTAAATGTGCATTTTGAAAACCAATCAAATATTACAAAACGAATGTCTGGCCTCTAAAATCGGCCATTTTACAATGTCATTATCTTCGGCAACCAGTTTTTGCTGAACTATTGAACAATGGTAGTAATTTTATTGCAACAGTCAGACCGATATTCTAATGTGATGTAATAACTGGGTAAATAAATCAGTTACTACAACATGATTCTTTTTGCTTGGAATTTGTCTTTTACTTTACATTGACATTCGCGACATGTATATCTTACCAGAGCGTGCGGTAAATATTATCAGTGGGGATGCTGACAAAAAATAATCTTGGTCTTGCTTTCAGTAGGCGTGATAGTAGATATCGAATTAAAATCAATATAGCGTAAAATCACTTTTGTAAAGAACGCTCGAGGTATGATACTATGTAAGTTTTCCATTATAATAATAATGATGAACAGTTTATCGTCTATAAGTTTACGGAGAACAGGAGCCGGCGAATTTGCCGGAGAAGCTATAAATATTAGGACCGTACCTAAATCTCGAGATGTTCTTAAATTTTGGCCAAATTATTTAAATCTTTATGGTACATGTTATTAGAGTCGTTTTATCTTTGCATTGCACGAGTTGGATGCTCTTATCTCTATGAGAGTCTCGTAGAACAATATGACAACGTTATGAATCTTAATGCGCGTGCGCGGAAATTCAAACATTTGTAATAGGACTAGACTCATATATAATAAAGTATAGTATCCAGATTCAAAGGTTGAGGTACCTTGTTATTCAGTACGTTGATATAGGAAATACGCATACGTAGGTGTATGCTAAAAATATTATTGAATTAAAAATCGAATTTGTCAATCACGTGCGCTCGCACTTTATTTGCGACCATTTTAGGAATATTTGTAGATTTTTTTTTCATATTTATAATTTTTAATAATAAAAAAAAAAAATTCAAATATCCAGAGCATGCGCCGCAGCCATAGTAAGTATGTACGGGCGGAAAGCGACAGATATCTAGCTACCTACACACACAAGCGTTATTTCCTTGAATGTAAATACGTGTATTAAACTCTTAATAAGTCATTTTGGCAAATTAAACGATAAATTTAAGGAGCAAAAAACATTTCATAAATTAGATTATTGATAACAGCATCAAAGACGAAGAACGTGGTAAGAATACAAGCAGGCAGTTGCGAGCAGTGATTTATTTTATGGGTAATCTACCAAAAATGTTCATTCATTTGTACCTACGTAAAGGTACATACCATTTAAGTAATGTGATTATAAATGGCAATTTAGTCTGTGGACATCAATTCATACAACAATTATTATTAACTTTGCGATATACGTAGCTTTATTCTTTTACTTTAGTTACTATAAAACATTATTATAGAAAGTCAAAAATAATAGTAAGCTGTGCATAATCGCTTATTGGGACGATTCGCCCCTGCAAGCAGATGTACGTATCCTAGTCTTCTATACGACTAATACATTTTTTTCTCCAAATAGCACAAATTGAGCACATGGGTGTACAATGTAAATCATTTTATCGGCGGTTGTTGCGCTGTTTTCCAGGTATAACCTACAAGATAATGACATTTAAGTCTTCCCACTTGCTGGAATTGGCAAGACCACTCTGAAAAACAGATCGTCGGAGGCTGCGGAGGGGAAATATTGCAGATAGGAACATGTTTCTAGAACCCACCACACCCGATATGGAGTGTTGTCCAAGTATCGGAGTCGCGGGCTGATAGTCTCCGGAACCAGGTCACGCGGAGGAATCTTACCCACTTCGTGGTCCGAGGTAATATAATACACAATCGAAACTTAATTTAATCAATTAGAAATGAAAATCTAATAGCGGCATGTATTGCGTAAGATTTGTCTGCATCGTGATAAGGGCAGGACGATTTTATTTTGTAAAAGAAAAAGTCACTATTATTATATCGGAATCTGTCCGAGCGAGATTAAATTCAACTGTCAGATAATGTTAAGGAATTTCAATACTCTTTCAATACAGGGTGTAAAGTTAAACTTAGCATATTTATGACTACGAACAGCGCCGAAGATGCAACTTGATTGCACCGGTCGCGTGCCACAAACAGGATTTACTACTTCATCAAATCAAATATATTTTTTTACTATCGTAAACTAAAATATACCACCCAGCAAGAAGGTCACTATTATAAGTCATACTGTCGCTTTTGATTCCACTCTTCATCATCTACTTTTGATGAGGCGGCTTTAAGGTAGGTCGCGGAATAAGGACATGTCTGTTGCGCCAGATAATAGACGTTTGAGAGCAGTCGTTATAAAATTGTTACAGCGGAGAGATGTTACTTCTGAAGTATACCACACTATGTGATATTATAGATTTTATCTCGAGAAGAAAACAGTTTGAGATTTATAACCTGTCTTGTTCGGGGCACTTTTAATTAATTGGACAATTAAACTACAAGAACTGCATTAATCTATCATGTGTAAAACGCTGGTAAACTTTAAAACATAACAAGAAAAGTAGCGTTTAATGAGCGATGTGAATTATAAACGTAACAAAGTATCAAATATTGTAAATATTTCATTGTTCTCGCTTACATTTTACATTGCGTAACAATTGTGTTTATGTATCCTTTGACAATAATGAGAGACGAGAGAGAAATCTTCGTATGATTCACTATGGGAATGTTGTGCCAAAGATGTCAACACTAAAAGATGCGAGGTCTTTAAGTCGTAATAATCAACATTTTAATGTTTAATATTTAAATGCATAAGGAATGTCGTAAGTTACCCTTGAGACATCATTATTGCGTTGACAGAAGTCACATAAAAGTTCGCACAAAATATAAACTGAGCGAGAAGTCAGCGAAACGATAGCACAACAATCTAAAATAATTTTAGTGAGAAGTCAACTCCCACTCACCCCGCGTCATATTTCAAGAAGCCAAATATTTACAAGAACGTTTTGTTTTCGCAATGGAGATAAATATAAGAAACACAAAAATGTAAACAGCTCATGCCAAAGGGATTATAGTACACCACAATGTAATACAATATTCATAATATACAAAGCCGCGAGTGATAAATGTACCACGGGTTGTATCTCGGTCTTGTATATTTCAATAAACTATAAGTACAATATCTAAACGATAAGCATTGTAAACATTTTGGACCGATATAAATAATTAAAGAAAATCAAATAAAGAAGTACAATCAAACATAACTTTACTCCAAATACGAAAAGAGGTGCGCCGTTAGAGTAAATTCAAGACAGTAAAAAAACAATGTACGATGGATGGACACTACAATGGGGGAAGTTCAGTTTTTTAATTAATTTATTTATTAATAGACAATTTTTAAATATTTTTTTAATGCATCGTATTATCAGCGCTAAAATTATTTTAAGTTTTATGTTTCTGAAATTACTCGTGTGACGTCTCAAGCTCTCTTCCGCTTCTTCTCGGTCAGTTCCGCTGGCATACCGTAAACCGGAAACCTTTCACGATTCTCTTATCATTGGTTGATTCATATGAACTGGTGACGTCGATCAAAGTAGTTAGTTTTTATTAAAATATTTTTTCATTATTTCTTTCATACATTTTCAGGAAACTTTACTGTAAAGCATATTTGGAATACCATTTACATTTTAGAGTGCAAAATGTACAATAAAGGAGATTTAATAAATCAAACTAGATAAAAAGTTAGTTAAACTAATGATTCGTTATAAAATGTCTGCGAAATTTTCATTTAATTAAAACATTAAAAAAAAATAAGAAAATTAGAAAAAAAAGAAAAATGTGTTTTTACAAAAATGCACATAATTTGGAATACCATATTTGAAATTACGCTATTTTTTTATAATAAGGAATAATTATTTGTACTTATTCCACACAAAAGGCACTCAAGTGTCCCTTAAGGCCTATGTCATCTGTGATGATGTAGTGTAAAACGATTAAATGGAAACTACTGCAATATATGATTACGGCGCATCTTTGATCAATTTTAATATAGAATCACTACAAAAAAGGCGCCTTAGATATGATTTAATTTTTCTTTTCAAAATTCTCAATAACATAGTTGATTCGCCGTATCTTTTACAAAATATTGGTTTCCGTTGTCCTCTTCGCTATACTAGATTAAATTCCCTTTTTTATGTACCAACTTGTAAAAACAATTATACCTCGAATTCATTCATTAGACGTACCTGTAGAAATTATAACGGACTCAGTATTGATGTAGACATTTTTAACTGCACGTTGCATTTGTACAGAAAATTTCTTCATGGGGTCGATTATTTGGGATAGTTGCTGAATGTACATCTTGAGTGGTTTATGCTATGTATATGTGCCGCATGTAATGTATATGTTTGTGTATGTTTTATATGTGCGTTCATGTGTGTGCGTGGATGGCTCGGAGTGTGCATTGGGTATTTTTATTTATTTTAATTTATTACCTCCATGGAAAACGCAAATGTCAACAATTATCCTTTTTTCACTTAAAATTCTTATTTATTTTTTATTTTTTGTCACATTCAATGTTTATATCTTTTTAATTTATGAAAACTTAATTGGTCTTTTTATGTTAAAAAATTGTTGTTTTTAGTACTTATTTTGTATGACTGTATGTTTTCTAAATAAAAATAAAATAAAAATAAAAGAAAATATAGGGATAACATCCGGTTACAAACTTACGGGAAAAGTTGTGACAGAAACGATTTCATGAAATGTGTCAGTATTCATCCTAAATCAATGGAAGACTACTTTATCGACTGAAATCAGGGCTTGCAACTTGCAACTGTGGCGTGTAATATTTATACGTATTGCCAGTAGGTGTTCACCTTCCATCAAAAGTTAAGGTGGTATTCCAATTTCCTCTACAATTTAATGCTCTAATTTTTACGGCCGCATTTTTTTATCCAAATTCCCGTAGGGCTGAACGTCCTCATTATTTACCTGACTACTTATTGAATACAAATTGAAAATCAACAGTAAAAACCGCACGATGACTACAATAACCAGACGAGACATAACCCGACTTGAATTAATATTAAATAACTCTACCGGGATTTTAAAATTATAAAAAAAAAAAAAAACTACCAAAAAGTGTAATATTTCTGCACAAATTAATAAATAATACAATTTTATATGGTTTTGAAAATTGTACAATGATTCCTTTCATTGATACAATACAGCACCACAACAAGCCAGTAGTCCCAATTGCATCACAGAATACCCTGAGAAAAAACACATTGAATTTTTTTCGTGTTCTCACCGGGAATCGATCCGGAACCTTCCATGTGTAAGTCAAGCGTCTTAGCCATAACACCACGGAGGCCACATTTTAACCGCAGGAGTAATTAAAAGCTCTACCTATGCATCAGTATGATGAATTTTATTAGTGTGATCGATCAAACGACGTTCATTATGAACGGAAAAGGTCATAAGGTTTCTACCGAAATTGGATACCAGATACGATGTAATTCTATCGCTTTTTTATTTACATTTAAACAGCAAAAAAGATTACTGTGTTTTACAGTGCGTAGATAAATCATTGACAGTAATTTATATTACTTAAGTCCATTTCGCGATTTTTAAACGGAAGCATAACAATTTACCTTGTCAATACAGATAATAGAAAGTACACGCCTGTTGGAAAGTTTTGGCGTATGATACAGAAAAACCTTAACGACATTCTTGTCTCGTGCTCAATATTATCTGGTCAATCAACTTTTAGATTTATTCAGTAATTCAAGACGAGTCACTTTTTACGCCAGGAAAAAATGAAAGATATATAACTAATTTTGCATAGAATTTACATAAAACAAACAACTAAATGAAATACAAATAAAAAATATGGCTTTTCTGAAGAGAATAATACTGCTGTCATGTGGACTAAGGCCGTGACTACCATTTTTGTCAAAAATGAGTTAAGTATATATGGACTTGGAATGTAACAAAGTCCAAATATTTTTATTTTAAACTAAAAATGCATGCAATTTCACTAAATGTATACCGCAATTAGAAAATTTTCCCATATCTTCAAATCGATACGTAAAATCTTCACCCAAATTAAACTAAAACAACTATATTTTATTTTATGTAACTCAATTATAACTTATGGCATAATAGAATGGGGAGGCACTAATAAATCAATATTATAACCTCTCGAATCTGCTCAAAAATCAATAATTAAAATAATTTTAAAAAGGTCCTTCAGGTACCCCAGCGTCAATTTATTTTAGATATTAATAATAAAAGGCAATTATATATTTTTAGAATAATAATGTTTGTGCAAGCAAATTATTCTATCAAATCCCAAAAGGAACACTACCAGAAGTCAAACCAGAGGATGGGTCATGGGGTCTACCACAACCTCTGAATTCGGGCAAAGAAATTTAAGGTTTCTGGACCCAAAAATATTCAATATGTTACCCGAATATTGCAAAACCATGACCCGGATTCAATAAAATAAATTTGTAAAAAATTGGTAACTCGGTAGAGAAAAATCGGAAAATTTACTCTAGAACATTTTTAAATAATAAATGGTATAAATTAATATTGTATGAATGTATAATAAATTAACTAGTAGTTAGTAATGTTATTGTTTATTTTACATAAAAATGTCGGCCTTAAAACAGGTTGTACCTAGTTAGGCAGACTAGACATGATCCAGAGAAATCTATTACTTAAGTGTGTATGTAGTAGATAAAGAAAATTTTATTTTTGTTAATAAACCGTGATTATTATTATTATTATAAATCAAAACGATTCCACATTTTTTTACAAAAATAAAAGGGAAAAAATGTAGTGTAGTATAGTGGTTAAGTGTATTCGCCAGTAATAATTTAGGTCCCGGGTTCGATTCTTGGCAAAGTCAACATGATTTGAAAGGTGATTTGGCATATTTATTGCCTCAAGAAACGCACCGAAGCGTAAGGCTGATAACCTTACCCTCATGTAAGATGATCAATATGCACTCCCTTTCGTGTACGTACCAATGCAGTGTCTTATGCATCACTGGGTGCGGATAGGATAATGATGATGAATAATTTAAATAATATTCGTGCGTTACTCAGAAACGTTGGAAAAAATCATTGTTTGACTTGGTAATATTTGTTTTAGCACAGGAATATTTTTATCGCGAATGGCAGTGTAATTTATATTCGTTTTCGTTTTCATCGTTTTTTTATTCATATATTATTTTTTACAATAATTTAATTATGTAAGTTATATTGCTTGTTTTATTTCGATGCATATGTTATTTATTGTTTTTATTAGTTTTATATTAATGAATGAATTGTTTACAATAATTTAATTTTAATAATTTATATAATTTATTTAATTTGAATGCGTATTTTATTAACGTTTACATGTGTGTATAAGATGTATTATATATTAATGAACTAATTTTTAAAACAATTTGATTTCAATTTTAATATTTTACGTTGTTAATTTAATACATGCATACATACACAAAAGTCTATTTTTGTTTTGACTACGGATTTTATTGGGTTTCAAATATGTTACTTAATATGTCTTTTACTGTGTATTTTATTTTTACTACGTATTTAAACGGGTTTATAAAATATGTTTTTTACTACATTTTTTGCTGCTTTTTTGCCATGTATTTTACTATGTTTTTCACTACGTTTTCTACCTTTATTTGTTTTTATGCATTGATTACTGTTGACTAGCTTAGAACGGAGTAAATAATCCTAGTTAGATAGTCAAAGCAACTTTGTATCCATAATTTTATGTATGGTATATGATAATAACTAAATCAATTAAAATATGTATTTTATTAGTGTTTACATGTAAAATAAGTTGTCTTTTCTAGTATTAGAATATTTCTGTATATTATGTATTATTTTTCATTGTAACTAAATAAATAAAGAAATTGAATGACCGCATTGAGCATAATATTAAATTAAGGGACATTAAAAAAAAAATTGGTTGTGTATGAAGGTACTTACAAATTGGTTTCCACAGATGGCAAAGGCTAAAGCAAACAATAGTTTATTTACAAAGTTCGTTATATACAATAAGTAATAACACACAGACCCAGTAACTGGAGCAACCTCGAATAATGTAAGAATTTAGATCCAGTAGTGCCTTAGAAAACGTAAGTTTAACAAATAGCTATTAAATCAGTTTCAGAAACTGGAAACTGATCGAGCGAAATGAAATACCAATTGAAATAAGTATTTATTTTTTATTTGCATCCAAGGTTTAAACTGTAAACGAGGATGACATACCCAGATCAAACGTGGCGATTTGTCACATTTCCAGGTAAAAATAATCAAGTTTTGTCTAATTAGTCAACGGAAATGCCAATCATATAAATTATTTTTAAAAACCACGGATTTTGCTTACTAATTTATTAAAACTTAATTTAAATACAACTGCAAATGCATGCAGGTTGGTCTACGGTTTATGGTAGGTACTGTAGAAGATTTTTTTAAAGTTTGTTAATTTCACACATTTCAAGTGTCAATGGTAAAATCTTATAAAATAAATCATTTTAATATATATTCTTAATACACCACGAAAGCGTGGTACGAGTCGTGAGGGATGTTTTTATAGACGTGATGCAATATTAAATTGAAATAAAAGAATAAAATATTTGTCGGAATAAGGTAGTTTTTCTCGAGTTCGACAAATCAATATTATTAAAAAAATAAAAATATTAACGGACAAATTAATATCCTTCGCGGATACATGATTCTCATAAACCCAGCGTTATTTCCGAAATATACTTACTGTGTTGGTTTGATTCCATGGACAACGTAGTAACACAGGAAATAATCCAATAGCGTCAAATCGCATGACTGGAGGTCAATTAACATGATCATTTCTGTTTTTTTTTTTTTTATTTGGCGAACTGAACATTGATTTATAAATATTTTTTCACAATTTGTAAGCTTTGTTCGTGTGTAAGGCTAAGGCGTCTTATTTTCAATTTGAGTATCTAATAACTTCAAAAATATTCCTAACATATACGTACTTAAAAAACACCTAAGAAAACAGTTCTTACAACCGTGTGACGAGTAACATGTGATGTTATTTTATCGACTTTTTATTGAAACTATTGTGTCATAATATATTATATCCCCTCATACCAGCACTTTTGCTGATTAGGAATATTTCGTATAAATAAAATATGTAATGTAATGTAATAATATGTATGTACTCGTGATAAGTAATTTTTACTGAGTTTCAAAATATTTTTATAGACATATTTATATATTTTCATGGTTTTTTTACTATGTTTTCACTGCATTTATTACTTTGTTTTTATAATATTTTTTTTGCTACGTTTTTTTACTACATTTTTACTATGTTTTTACTACATTTTTATTATGTTTTTACTACATTTTTTACCATGTTTTTACTCCATTTTTTACTTTGTTTTTCACTTTGTCCTGTATCTTTATAACTGTTTCTATAAATTGATTACTGTTTTTTATATTTTTTTGACTGTCTTAGAACGGGGTAAATAACCCTACTTAGACAGTCAAAGCAACTTTACATAAATTATAATTTTGTGTATGTAATATAATGATAATAAATAAAAATAAATAAAGTAGTTTTTTAAATAGTATTAAAAAAAATTAGAGAACCTATAGATGTAAAAAAATCTGTCGTCATTAATTTAACAAGACAAAAAAACTACCCTTATAAAGCCGCAATGTAAAATGCAGGATTTTACTCGAAAAGTGCACTAAGCAGCAGAGTAAAACCCTGAAATACAGAACATATTATTTTACTTTTTAAAAAATGGTTGCTAAGATAGGTATTGCAGAATGCGCCAACTGAGCTAGTAAATAGGTATACAATCATTATTATAGTATCTAATTATATTCTCACACGAGAACCTAACCACTTGTTGGAATTTATTGCTGTTACTGTTTGTAATAGTCAAGCCTAGGTTAGTTTAGTATTGACGATTTGTCACTAGACCGTCATGTCAGAGCACTGCTTGTATGGAAATTATTCATAATGATTGTCTTGACCTAATCAGCGATTCTGTTTTAGCTCGTTGCACCACGATATTTGTGTATTTACTCGGCAAACATAGCCACGGCGTAAAAGAGACCTATGATGTTTACATGTGTCATTTAGTTACCGAGCAATAGACCAACACCTCGCGATGATCGCATCGTGCATTAAAAAATAATATCCTTTACAATGACTGACGCGTGGAAAATGTCAATTTTTTATGCTTTCCTTTGTCTCCATGTGAATACATAATGTCATGTTACTATCACACAATACGAAACAACAAAAGAGCTATCAACAATTATTTTAGTGCCGTAAAATTCATTATAAAGCCAATTTGTTTCTACAATAAGATAACAGTACCAAACAATGAAAAATATAGGTTATACTCGAAAATATAAATAATGTAAAACAACACTATGCAAAGTATAGACATTAATGATGAACCGGGCTGTGGTACCGTAGATAGCGGATCTGTACTAATAACGAGTCATGAAAAACTAGTTGAAAAAAGCTCCCAAAATTGAATTATTTGGGTAAAACAACTCAACTATTTATTTTCAATATACACATACATATTATTTGAATCATAAACGTGTGAACAAGTACGTTTTATTAAAATAATAAAACAAATCAGAATTACCTAAATAAAATAAATATATTACATTAAAAGAACCAAATAAAAAATATTTTTTGTAGGATTTAGTTTTGGATCCAACCGATCCGAAATTGGAGAGTTGTCTTGATATCGGTAAATTGATATGAATTATTTTTTGCTGTTGTCATATTTAAGAAAAGCGCATAAATTAATTTATTTTTTACAGTTAACGAAATATGTTATATGGGTTGAATGTCAACGTACGTAATAGATAATTTAAACTGTTACACATTATTGCTGCAAAAATACATAAATACATAGGAACCAACAAAAAAAAGTACCTAGATATATATATTTGATAAATTCTATTGGCCATCAAAAATGTTCGTCTGAATAGTCATTTGAAATAATTATAAGATAATTATGCACTTATAGGTAAAATTGACGTTTATATCGTATGTTATCAAACCATTAAAATGATATTAACCCCATTTTCATGAAAATACGACGGAGTGACATTCTCAAATAGTGACAAACCATATTCTTACAAAAATGGTTCTAGAGTTATTATTAAGAAAAATATTTAAAAAGTCCACTTGATAAAAATACATTTTTGAAATAACTATTCCCATTATAAAGATGACATTTATCAGGAAGTTTATTAATTGAATAAAATAATTAAGAGATTTTTTTTAAAAGGTCATTTACATTCTTTAACCCCCGCCCCCGCTTTATTTATTGTCTGTGACGTCACGTTTCTCTAGCGGATTTTTTTGTTTAAGGCCGTTTACTCGTGGACAATACACTATTGTTCGGTCCCAAGCCTCGACAATTGTCCGCGTGTAAACATAATTTTTTAGGAAAGAAAATTGTTAAGAGACGTTGTCACGGAGATAGACGGGCAGGCTATCTCCGCGGAACAATGATCACCTCCACCTAAGTGCGCGGCCGCATTGTCCTTGTGTAAACGCGCACGGACAGAACCTTATAGCAATAGCGATTTGCTGGGCATGTACGCGTCGCTCCCGCGCATTTTTGCAGCTGAAATTGCGCCAAAAACATATTTTTTCGTCCTTTAACAATTGCAATACATCTTTATGTATTTATTTTTTTGTAAACTCGCTCATAATAAACGTCGTCGTGTATTCATTTCCGCAGCGCTCACGTGTGAATTTTCTTCTCTCTGCGGCCGAATTTTCGTATTGTCCCGGCGTTCTGTCCTGCGTAGTCGAGGCTGTTCACTTAGCTGGGACAAGACAATATTGCCTTATCTATTGTATATACAAAATAATTGGCTGTAAAGGTATCTTGTCTCAGAAGAATATGATCTAATTCTAATCCTGAGTTTTGAGAATAGGTGTCTCAGAAGAATCTTGGGTGTGCGGTGGTTTAACTTTGTGAGGAATGAAGTAATAAGAGAACGGATGCAGGAAACTCCGGTGACAACAGTCATCAAGCGGAGGCGATACAGTTGGCTTGGCCATATCCTGCGGATGCCTCCTGAGAGCCTTAACCACGTTTGCCTATTTTACAAGGCATCAGGTTCTCGACGTCCACTGCTGACTGATCGTCGGCAGTTTATGTCAGTCTTGAGTTATTAGAAGAAAACGGTGAAAATTACGAACGAATTAGTGCTATATACGATTACATATATTGAAAAATTATTCATGTGATAAATAAATGTTAATTTTTTGAATAAACGTAGTTTGTTTTCATCTTTTACAACTGTTTTTTAATCGCACATAGATGACCCTTGTTGCGTAGGATTTCGTCAAAAACGTATCCCTCGTGCTCAACGGGTTACCTTTACCCGAAATATGTCTCGTTGATGTAGAAATCTTTATATTTATTGTCTATGGTTAAAAATGTAATGTCTACGTGTAAACGATACTTTATAGTCAATCGGGATATTTTGATTGGTGAACTATAATGCGTATTATAGGTACGCGTAAAAATGTGTTTGATTTTTAACATTTTTGTCAAAGTTTGCATTGTTCTGTACAAGAAAACATTTTACAATTATAAGATTCTACTCTTTAATTCATTTTCACTTCCTTTAAGGAGCATATAACCACCACCGGTCATCTCCACTCAATCCTGTCCTGCGCCAGCTCCTTTACTTCGTCCCAGAACACTTCAGCCTCCCGAAGTTCCGCTGAATACAGTCGGGGACAGTGGCGGACAGTCTTCCGGGGCGGCTGCGGCCCAAGGGCTAGTAAAAAAGGCGGGCGCGGTTGATCTTATCAGGCGGCATTCAACTTCCAAAGTCACTTCGTCGTATTTTCAAATTACGCTTATCGAAGGCTGTTGCGTTTTCTTTTGGTTACAATTATTACTATTGGTAGCACCAAATTTTCTTGAACGTCCCTTCAGTCTGACGATAAATTAATTACAATAGAATAGTACTGTTTTTAATTAATGTGGGATATAGTAATATGTTTTTGATTAGTACTTGGTCACACCATTCATCGAGATTATTATTAGATTTATTAAACACGTATGTCACTAGGTACTCAAACAATGTTTACATTTTTCAATGATTAATCACGTCATATATTATTATATAAATACATATAAACCTAATACCCATGTTAATTTATGCTAAACCCATTTTGGGTACTTGCTTAGTTTACTTATTGATTAGAAATGTATGAATGTCTTACTAGATTTCAAGAAAATGTCGGATGGATCAGAAAATGGATTGTGTAGGTGTGTGTTAGAAAATCACAACATAAACGATTCCCAAGAAAATCCAAAATGTGTTATGAAATCACATCAACGATAACCCAAAAAAGTGTCGTAAGTAAACATTTGTCATTTTCGTAAAAAAATTTAATGTATAGATACATTTTAATCGCAATCCATTCACGAGTACTTTGTGCGTTAGTCTTCTTCTTATTTTCCACATCCGCTCCTAAGTGGAGCATGTGGACATCACCAGTTGTCTCCAGGAGACCCTAACGCCGGCCGGCATTTTTGCATCTTCCCACGTCAATCCAACGCCCCATAATTCCGCCGAATAAAGCCTTAAGATCGTCATTGACGGCCTTCCAGGACAGCGTGAGCCCGCAGGTTCAAAGAAAAGGCAACTTGGGTTTAGGTTCTCCTGAGGCATACGCAGCACGTGCCCAAGCCAGGTCCACCGCCGCATCCTCAGGACGCTCGTTATAGGAGGCTGCTGCGTCCGTTCTCGGACTACAATGTACGTTAGTACTGATGAATAATTTGCTGGATGATAAAAAGTAAATGACTCCAGATAACCCATACATTTTTCGGGACCATCGACTTAAAAAAAGATTATATTAAATCTAGATTATTCTCCGTAGCCGTAGGAAAATAGGACGAGTAAAATTTATTACAACAGACAAAGCGGCTCTCAATGTTTCTTCATAAAAACATAAGTACCTACTTAATTTTCCCATTAAACTTGTTAAGAGTTTTCTTTTCTAAACGTTGTACGTATTTTTAAAACGAACAGGCATTTCTTATGTAGCAAAAGTCGAATATAATAGTTGAATTTTGTAAACTTGTGCCAGAATTCAAATATCAGAATTGAAAGAATGTTGATTACCGATTATTTTCCATTTTCGGAATAACATTTATATGCGTAGTTGTGAATCCTTATAATAGTCCTTTACGAGGTTTGGAAAATCAAAACATTGTTCGCAGCTAACAAACGACGGTTGTAACACGTTTCATACAAAATTTGAGAGATTTAGCTAAAAGCGATTTAGCTAAAAGTGATTTAACTAAACGTGAATTTAACAGTTGAACAAATTTTGCTGTCTTTCTCATTTTGCTATTTATATTTTTATGCTATGAGTATTTTTAAAGTTACTTCATAGCAATTAAGACTAGTATAAAAAACGTAAATATATGAAAATTTGTGTATTTAATACTACGTGAGAACGTGACTACGGTGTGGATCTTTAAATACAGTAAAACACAAATTATCCAAACTAATGAGTGCCAAATTTTGTCGGTTTAGTAATATTACAGCCTTGTAATCGGGGCCCTGGGCCGCGATTTAGCAGTAGGTACATATCGAGATGGTATAAAGTAAAATCGATATTTATGTAAGAAAATGAGAATGATTATATGAAAACTTTTCTGTATGAAAAGCAGAATATCCATACATTTTTTTCTTCTAAACATGTTCAATTATAGGTTACCGACGAAGGTACATAAAATTTTTATGCAAATATACTCATTTTCGTACACAAATATCGGTTTTTTCTTTATAGATAGTCAAAGATAACTCTGTTAACTTCGCATTCTCATTGTACTGGGGCCCTGGACTAGAACGTGGAACGATCTAAGTAGGTAACTATTAAATTTGAAATCAAGAAAATAGTTTTAAAACTGTTTAATTATAGCGTTATATAAATCAAACAAATCGCAATTCTGTTTACAATGGGTACGTTCGTGTACTTGTGTAAAAAACGTTTGTGCGGAGTATATTCCATACATTTACTTGACACGATACAGTTTTTCAAGGTTACGCGGTTGTAAAAAGATTTGGCATTCCGCTCTCGTGTCGTGTCTGGTGCAATAAAATAAAAGGAATGTTCGTTATTAGTTTGAAATGTAACGGTATATTACATGCAAAAGCTGCATGTAAAAAACAGTATTTATCATGACATTTTGAACGTCAATCCGTAGATGACAGAGAATTGGCATGAAATACGTTTAATGTAGATTAAACTTGATATTAAGCTACCGATTGACTCAGACGGATGAGTTGAGTATTGAAGAAGTGATACTAGAGACAGCAGAAAGAGGAGAGATTGCAACGTGAGCTGTCACAAATGAATTAACAGTAATTCGAAACGAAGGCAATCTTGGAAACATGCATGTTTAGTTTAGAAATCAGCAATATCAAGTTTAGCTGAAGAAGTTCTAGTTCTGTATCTTCGCGGTTTTACGGATACTCGTTCTAAAGGTCAAGAGTAGCAAAATGGCAAACAGGATTGCAGTTTCCGAAATGGAAAGTGATTACTTAGAACGCTATCGTGCATAGAAAGCTAAACAATACAATGCTATTTATAGTATTGTAAATAGAAAATGTCGATATTTTAAAATTGCACCGACTGCGCGACCGTCCAACGATCGATAACTTCATGTTGTTATTGATGTTTAGCAGGGCAACGTTTACGATATCGTAAACGAATATGAATATTATTTTACGATTAACATAAACAGTAATTTTATATGAACGGAAGGTCGATTTGTTCGAGGAAACCAATATAAAATGATAGGAATCATTTCCGATTTCAAATTAATTAGAATATTGTAAAAACATGAATAGATAGAAGTATACGTCAGCAAAAAGAAAGTACCCACTGGCAGCTTTCACGGCGCTCTTTTCTCGGATTCATTAAGAACAAACAAACCATCACGCAGTTTTCCCCTAGGGGTAGGCAAAAAGGACAGCCTTTATACAGTCATCTACATTCATACATCTTCTCATGCACGCACGACGATTATTCTGACTTGACTTTACTTTAATTTAGTCAGGCCACGACATTCTCGGTTTTTTTCGTTTTCTGCATCCATCAACATTCGCATCCTAAATTATTTTAGCCGTTCTTTCGCTGTCCATTCGCTATACATGTGCAAACTAACGCAGCACACCTTTCTTGATTTTGTCGATATTTTTTGTTTCAGCCTTATCTCTTGCGCGGATATCGACACTTGCGCATAGATCGCACAGAAGTTCATAGTGGAGTCCTGGTGCCGGCCCTAATTTATGGGAGCGAAGTATGGAATTGGAAAAACACGAATGAAAGTAAACTGAATTCTGTTCTACAGCCTTTACCTTACTTTCCTACGTTCAGCCTACTTTCATTCATGTTTTTCCAATTATATACTTCGCTCCTATGAATTAGGGTCGGCACCAGGACTTCACTACGAACTTCAAATACCGCTACTTTAAATTTAAATTTTGCCTCCTGCGACAAACATTTTGTATAAAATACGAAGAGTGATAATACTCGTGCTAAAAAATACAGGTTAATTGAATACAGTGTAGGCATGACACACTCACCTTTTACTTTTCAAGATCAAATTAATTAATTTCTTGATAAGCAAAATTAATACTTGTCAATAATGTTGCTTCAGATCGCTATCCAACCTCTCCATTAGATATATTGAATAAACATTATTATAACTAGATTGCCGGAGAAGCCTATAAGAAGATTAAAAAACAAGTTTGACAGTCAATTAATTCTACTTGTGTGTTGACTGGTTGATGAAACTTTTTAGAGAAAGGAAAAGTAGTTGTGAGTTGTGACTGAAATGCTTTTAATCCAGGGGAAACTTTTTGTAAAAAGTAAGTCATCCGTGGCCCGTATGTTTCTCGGGACGACAAATAAGCGATACATAAAATATTAGGTATATGCCCTGGTGGAATGTGGTCTCACGATAGTCGAGACGGGGAAACAATGGAAGAGAAATGTACTGTTTATTGTATTTGTACAACTCGGGCGTAATCTATTCTAGAAGTGTACTTTATAAGTGAGTAAAGGTAATCTAGATTCTCCAAGGTACAAGTTCCGATGAACTTTCCGTAATACAGTGACCTAAATGACTTTTCTTTAGGTCTGTAGTGCCAGGGACAGAAATAACCCAGCGGCTGATGGTTGATACTCGGTGTGGGTTGAAGTGTTTATAAAAAGAATTCTACACGAATACAATCGTGTAATTGTGTTTAATTTTATCCAAACTGTCGGCGTATTTAAGAATATTTTGTTGGCACCTCCTACGTCAGGTTTCCGGCTTCGAAAATGAGATAACACGTATTTAAATCAATTTTGGAGAGCGACGCTTTCACGTAAGCTCGTATAGAGGCTTGATTCATTCATCACTCATCGGGTTGAAGATGTAGTAACTCGGTAACTGTTCGGGGACAATACTCACGCTTCGTGTACACAATGAGAGTACGCAATGGACAATTCAATACATTTTTCACTCACGGATGACGCGAGACATGAAATAAAGAGATAAGACATGTGTTAAAACAATCATTGTCTCATCAGAATGTATTACAAATATCGCGAAGACGCTTTTTGCACAAGAGAATACGTGTGTAGGGACATAAACACTGAGACGTTAACGGATGTAATATTTTCAGCACACGTCTCGGGAACGAAGAGATACATCATGTATACCTTTACGTGCGGTATCATTCGGTCATTCCTGTTTTATCTGCAGAAGATTTACTTCCTAAGCAGCGAACTAAATATTTTGGGGAGCTTGCATACGCGACTTGTCGTTTAGCCTTTGATTTGTACAGAATGAAAATGCACTAACTATGATAAGGTTCAGTGGTTTTTTTAATTTGTTAATAGACTATTAAATTAAGCCAAAATATTTTTAATTTGTTAATATACTATTAAACAGAGCCAAAATATTTTTTAAAATTTTTATGTATCGTATTATCAGCGGTACAATTTTTCCAAGTTTTGTATTTCTGAAATTACTCCGCGTGTGACGTCTCAAGTTCTCTTCCCCTTCTTCTCGGCCACTTCTGCCGATTGGTCAGTTGACTTACCGTAAACTGGAAATATATCAAAACTCTCTTATCATCGGTTGATTGATAAAAACTAGCGACGTCGTTCAAAGTAGTTAGATTATATAATTTTTTCATACATTTTCAAGAAACTTTGCAATTTCTTGTAGGCCTGACCTTTCTCGTTGCAAACGTTTATAGTTTTATACTTTTAATATAGCGCAAGAAAATTATTATCTGTTTCCGTGATTCAAAGATTTCAAGCTTAAAAGAAGATGGGCGGTGTGACTTTTCTTCATACAAACGTATTCCCATATTTTATCCCTGTGTGTGGTCCGACGTGCAGTTGCCTTTCGCACAATATTCGGGAAGGCATTTGCGAGAGAGGCAGAAAAACCGTGTTTAAATACCTATTCATCAAACCGCTCTTTTGACGCATATCCTCTTAAGGCCCCGGGCCTCGATTACGATGGGAAGTTAACCGAGTTATCTTCGACTGTCTGTAAAGAAAAATCGATATTTGTGTACGAAAATGATTATATTTGCATTAACATTCAAAGTATTTTTATAGGTAACCTGTAATTGAACATGTTTAAAAGAAAAAAATGTATGCATATTCTGCGTTTCATACAAAAAACTTAATTTTAACTTGTAAATAAAATTAAAGATAAATGTCAACTTCCTATTGTAATCGGGGCCCTGCTCATTTTTCTGTGGCTTAGGTCTAAAAAGGCTAATGTTGTTAATCACAACATTACAGGAGTGAACTTAATTTTACTTTGTAGATAAAATTGAAGATAAATCGCCGCACTAGTTCTTGTGTGTTAAATAGACCATAATTAGCAAAATTGAGTTATGAATGCCAATATGTTCATTACCTTATAACGCGTCCATGTAGCTAAAGAATGATTACTTTTTCCGTTTTTAAATTGTATTTTCAGCATTTTTTTGAGTGCAAATCTCCACTTGAAAACAAAAAATGCATCTTGTAAAATTTGCAAAATGGTATGTTGAACATAAGAACTAGGGCAGCGAAATGTTAACTGCCCATTGTAATCGGGGCCCCGGACTCGGTCCTCGGTCTGAGTGATCAGCGACAATGGGAAATAATAAACGAGACTAGAGAAAACAACACGGCGTTATCTCGAAAGACGTGATCGTGTAATTCTACACTCTGGCGTGGGCGGCGGGCTAAATGCATCGGATAGGTGACGGAGACTTTCACCGAGCGTCAACCTGTACGAGATAAATCACGATATGTGTGTCGCGGGGGTGAAGTGGGGTGGCCAGCGGCCAGGAGTTGCGCGAACCCCCGACAGGAGGAGAAACTTGGCCGTGATGGATCTAGGATACCGAGTCTTGGCTGATCCGGCTGCGCTCGGCCAAGCGGAATGGGGTTGCGTGCGCGAGCGATACAACAGCGCGTCCTGCATCTGCTTCCATTCTTCCACGGGCGCCAGCGCCAAACGTCGCGTCACGCTCTTCAATTTGAAGTTCTTCGTGTCGTCTCGCCAGCATTTTGTGATAATTGAGGAGATTCTAATTAGCATAGAAGGCGGGTGGGGGTTTTGAATGAAGGTTTTAATTTTTCAAACCGTCACTGTAAAAAGTGATATTGTTTGCTTCTTTACAATCAAATGTTTGTTTATAAAACCAACCAAAACGAGATGGATATCGCGTGAAAACATAATAATATTACACTAAGTATGACAAATAAGAATAATATAAGTTAATAGGCACTCTAGATACATTAATATTTCATTTAATCCGAGATTTACAGGACTATGAGATGTCATAAGCTGGGAAAAAGTAAGCGGTAATGGTGTGACATGAGGTACAATATTCCACATTAAGAATATGAGGGTTAATAAATAATTTACGACCATATTTTTACCGTAAAAGTAATGAAAATATAAGTATTAGGTTCGGATTATAAAGTGTTTAGGCGGAGAGGTGATTGCGTATGATATTTATTAATTTGATCCTCAAAGATGTAACGTATTCCTCGAAACAGTGAACATTCCGATGCGTCAGTTCATCGTGCATAGCACCCAGTCGTATTCCACCTGCTGCCTGCACCTGTGCTTGTACCAGCTTCGCAAACAAACGCAAATAGTACAACGATTCGCGACGCTCGGCGCTCGGATCTCCGATGCGTTTTTTGCGAATCGATAGACATCGCGAAATAAAATAATGCAGGGATTCAACTTCGCGGGAAATAAGTTGTGCATTCAAATTGACTGTGGGAAGCGGCTGTACGGGCGCCGGAACCATTTTAGGGCATAGCCTACGGAAACTTGACGCCTACTGAGCCCGTCTCCCTCACTCGCGCCTATTTAACATCGAGCCGTCCCTCTCTATCTCGCGTCTCGAGTCCTGCGGGATGGGTAGGCTGGGAAATCTTTTAATAGTATCTCGAGACCGATTTTCCGCGCTGCCCCTGGCGGTCTCTGGCGGGAGATTTTTTCACAATGTGAAACATTCTCCGGTTTATTTAGAACCTATAATCGCCCGCGTGGGCGGAAATACTCCCGATTATAAAAATAGCGGAAGCCGGCGACGACTACACGGCGAAATGACTGCCGACGAAAATTCACCTCAAATTTGAAAAAAATCGCGAGATTCAAAATCTGCGTACAGATACTCAAGACGAATGAGTTCAAGTAGGGATGTTCCCGATCGAGTTAAACATAAAATTCCTCGAGTATTTTATCTTTTCAGTTCTGTAAAAGTTACGATAAAAAGGTCTAAGAATAGAAAATAAAACTAGTGTTTAGACAGCGGAACACTATGTATTTATTGTCAATTAATAGTCTTGAAAGTCTAAAGAATTCATTTAAAAAACACCTCACGTTAGTGTTATTTGTTACTAGTAGAATCAATTCATTATTAACCAAAGGTAACCCTTTTTGTGATGATTCTCAAATGGGATATTGATTCCTTCGTATCGGTGAACACTTGAAAATAACTTTATTGATTGACCAGTAAAATACCTTTTGAATTTAATAAATAAAACACCCGTGACGTTTAGAAAGTACAATATAATCGGCATATTATCTAACAGGCAATGTAAATAAGTGTAAGTACTACGTGTCTATTCGTAAAACGATAGAACAATGACCTAGACCATGATATTTCTTTAATTAATTGAAAGACAAGGTCAATCATCAATATAAATAAATTTTTGGACGGTGATATCTTTTCCGAATTGAAAAATACAGCCCTGTGTGTGAAGCAGAACGATAACTCTGGACAGTGTTTTTGACTCGATGGACGGGTAAAAATATGCAATTCCTTAAAGGTATAATCGATTTGAGATGAGTCTGCTTCGTGGTGCACTGGTTAGTGCGTTTGCTTATCACAACAGAGACCAAGGTCTCATTTCCCTTGCAACGTGAGATATTATTAAATACGTGGTTTTTCACTGCAATATTTCAAGATCTGGCGGCCAAAGTCTAGAACTAATCATCTCGTCATCTTGTAAATAACAAATGGTCGCTAACTGCGATTGGAATACCAATGCGGTGCCCTATGACCTATTAGATCCGGATAAGGGGATTATGATGCGAATCGAAATTAAAAATAGGATTTAAACTTTACAATAAAAAAAGATGCGTCTCATTCAAAGATTATTAAATAATAACGTAGACTCTTCAAACCTACTCGCCTTAACTGTCCCGTAACACTAAATAAATTAAAACTTGAAAATAAACTGTAGTAAACATGAACACAATACGAGAATATCAGAAAAAATATCATATACAACCTTTTAAAACGAGAAAAGGACAATCGAGACTAATAAACCATGGACTGAAATTATACAATAAACTACCAGACAAAACTGAACAAAAGACTCAGACAACCTTTACAAAAGATGTTAAAAATATTATTATTAACAGTAGAATGTGAATTTTAAAAGTAAAAATTTATTGTTAAATGTATGTAACCCGTAAGGGTTTATCAATGAAAATTTTTAATTTAAAAATATATTTATACATTTATTTCATCAGCCGGTCAGTAGCACTTATTATGCGTAACACTGTTTCTTCTATCGTTCTTGTTCAAATTGTACGTCCTTTTTTATTTATTGATTTGTTTAATATGCCCCTTAGTTTATTTAAAAATAAACAACGACTCATTCTATCTGGCTGCGATACACTCCCACTTGCTTTATAATGATGCACACGCTTTACATACACCAGAACACTTACTCTCATACAAATACACACAAACACACCCTCTTACATATATATATATACGCACGTACACATTTAACTATGTACCATAATTTAATATGTAATAGTTCATTAATTAGTATCAATCCAACTCCTTGATTTAATTTCTCGTTCATCGAGCGCTTTCGCCTAAGCAGGTATTTTCAAGAACGATAAATTTTTCACAAGATTCACTTGAATACTAATTTCAACAGGTAAATAATTTAAATAACGGAAAACGTTTTAAAAATTAAATAGTTTTATAAAAGGAATGTCAAAGAGTAAATTAAGCGATAAATTTTATTCATGCACGTTGCATTCAATCTGTTACAAGTTACAATCTCAATTTAGGATCCAGCGAACAATAAAAACATGTAAGACTGTCATAAAATGAGACCATTTCAGGCGAAGTGAACAAACTGACAAAACTTTTTGTACTTTACTAAACTACAGTTAAATAATACTTAATGAATACTTTTCTATGCCTAAAACTGTTATTATTTTCCAAAACATTTGATTGTGTACCTGCCTACTTTTATGTAATACTCTACCTTTAATTATGTATATATATAAAGCATAAAGTAATTCGATACTTACAAATAAAAAAAATAATAATAATTTCTGTTTATGAGACATTTTATATTTATTAGACCTACACATTAAATGTTATTATATGAAACGCTTGAATTTTAATTTTGTAACTGTCATGTAAAAGCCCTCTGGGCGTGTATAATAAATAAAGAAATAAAATGCACGAACTATTGTATTCATAGTTTTAACTCCTTGAGCTTTGGGTCAATTTTTTAACTAAACTGTTTCGATATTTTAAATTAAAATGGATGTTTTATACACGAAGAACCAGAAAAAAGATTTTTGGATTATACAGATTTACAGATATGCGGTACAAGCAATGAATTAACTTCAACTTTAAAATGAACGTAGTTATGCAGAAAGCATACAGTTCACAATTTTAAAAGAAGGAGACATTGCTGTTATCAAGTTCAAGGGAGCAATTACAAACGCTTTCTTCATCGGTACAACATATCGAGACGATATAAAGTAAAATCAATATACAGAATGTTATTTAAGCCCTGTCACATCCGAAACCACAATGATCAGTATGGGCAAGAAGACATATTAGCATATTGAAAAAATATTTAGAACCACGAAAATTAAAAAAATATTTAAAAAAAAAAACAAATGGTTGCTTACTTCTGCAGGGAAGAAGTGAGGGAAGCGCGGCGCAGAATCAGACTCCCCCCTCCCCTCTCCTCGTTCCTCAGCCGAAGTAAGCAACCATTTGCTTTTTTGATATTTAATTTTTTAAAATTTTATTCGTTCTAAAAAAATAATTTAATGTGCCAATATAGAAGTCATTTCTTGCTCATACTGATCATCGTGGTTTCGGATGTGACAGGGTTTAATGAACATCCTGTATATGTACAAGAATGTGTATATTTATATGAAAATTTAAAGTACCTTCATCGGCAACATGTAATTGAACATGTTTAGAAAAAAATATATACATATTCTGTTTTTCATACAAAAAAATAATTTTACTTTGTAGATAAAACTGAAGATAAACGTTCACTTCCCATTGTAATCGGGGCCCAGGGTACGTATTTTGATTAAATTAAATTTTGATTACGTTAAAATTTATCTTCAATTTTATCTACAAAGTAAAATTAATTTTTCTGTATGAAAAATAGAATATGTATACATTTTTTTTCTAAACATGTTCAATTACCGGTTACAGATGAAGATACTTTGAATCTTCATAAAATATATACACTTTCGTACATAAATATCGATGTTAGTTTATACCGTCTCGGTATGTACCGACGAAGATAGCGTTCATAATCGCGGCCCAGGAAGGTCATTTCTATGTTCTGCTTAAAACAGCCAGGCCGCTTTAATACAAAAAATGTAATAATCACGTTCTGAAAAATCCATGTCAAAATAGAAAAAAAAATTAATCACCTTCTGAAAAATCCATGATGTCGAAATGTCATGAAAATAAATGTCACTTCATACATTCTGAGTTTGTACTCGTATGAGGTTTTTATACGCCTCCACTCGTTGTATGAGGTTTCATTCAATATAAGATTTGGCTGTTTTCTGCAAAATACATCTTTTAGGTTGTGTAGTCAGCCAGATTAAAAACAAAATCACCAAACTTCATTTAAAACATAATTAAATTATTTTTAAAGGTATTATAAAAAAAAATAATTAAGTGATTCTTTACAATTAAGTGCCCTAATATAAACGTCAAATAATATGACGATGTCAAATAATATACATGATGACATAACACATCAGTTTTGCTAGGGATGGCTGTTTTCTGCAAAATGCACCTTAGGTTGTGCGGTCAGCCAGACTATAAAAAGCATTAAATCTTGTCATATACATAATTGAATTCTTTTCTATATTATAAAAAACGAATGCGTGCATTATTTATCATTTGTCAAAGTAAAAAACATTCCAACTGTTGTGTATATTCGATTATTCACCCTTTTCACAAAAGTGTTATTATCTCGGATTCATCTTTCTATGGCTGGCTACTTTCTGCATAACTACGTTAAAATGTCAATTAGTTCACTTCACCTGCAATGGACTCAACTACGTCAGAATCCTACAAGTAATTCTCGTATATTTTGTATGCAACTTGATAAAAAAAATAATTTATGTATTGGCAGTTTCAATAAATAATTTTGATTTATAATTTATATGAAAATACAAGTTATTACGTATATATTACCGAATGGCGGTGGAATTTCACAAAAAATTGACAAAAATGAACATAATTTGAAAAAATAATCTTTCAACGTGTGTTTGTAAAATAGTAAAACAAAAATGGGTATATTTTTCTATGTCACATACTTAGAATACGTTCAACAAATACAATCCAATGTTATGATTTTTACAATAATAAAATAAATATCAGAACAATCAAGATGATACATTATTATTATACGTCTTGTGTCATTATTTATGAATAATAATAATATTAATGTGAGTCAATAAAAAAACTTTATTTAAAATTGTTGAAATAATAGGATGGGGAGGAACAAGTATAACCAAATGAGCCATTAATGAAAGCATAAAAAGCCTTACTAAGAGTAGCCAACAAAAAGCCTTACCAATACTCGACAGACAGACTTTTTACAGAATTTCTTGTACTGGATATAAGGTAAATATACATAAAGACAATTTTAAGACACTTTCATCAAAAGCCTGACAGACATAATGACAGACAACAAATTTACGACACTAGGCAAAGACAAAAAACAATACTTCTGCTACCAAAGAAAAAAACAAATTACGGACAAAGGCACTATAATTTTCTGGCCCCTAAGCCATACAACTTTTTAAGTATGGATATATCGGTAAGCAAAATGAAAAACAATGTTTTCAAAACTCTAGTCCATAAATGGATTGCTAAAAGGACTAGACAGGAAGCCGAGGAATATGTTTTATTTGTCAGAATATAATTTTAATCTCTTGAAGGTCCTTTCTCAATTTATTAAAGTAGGTGTGTTTTAAAATCTTTTTCCATATTTCTATTGAATTTTTACACAACAATTGATGTGAAAGTATGTACTATTATGTATAAAATAAATAATACACTGACACTCCGGAACGTGTCTGTGGGCTAGTGGAGTGGCTACATCCATAAATAAAAAGGAAATAATATTGAATGTACCTATGGTATAAACATTTTATTTTGTAAACTATGTATTTGTATTATATATTGGATTAAATAAATATTACGGTTTCTGGTCACGAATCAAATAAAATCATTCATCACACTTTACAGAAAGCAGATAATAATGTATAAATAATTACTATTTATTGAATTAGATATCTCAATTAGTTAATTTGGTAGTATGTAAAATTCTAGTACATAATGCACGTATCTAATTTAGTGAGTTTTGTGTAAATGACCAAGGTATTTAAAAAAAAGCATCTACGAGTATAATATAAGTTTTTAAAGAGCAGAAGTATCCCATTTTACAAAATTTTAGCAGCAGAAACAGGAAGAGGAGCACAAAAACATTATTCCTTTTAAAGCCAACTATTTCCCAAATTAAATTGTTTTGGGAGTTAGCAATGTTAAATAAATCTTTGTCTTGGGTCTAAAAGAGACAATGTCGATTTCGTTTTTTTCTTGCTAACATTTTGAAAAGGGTTGATGTCAATAACAAAATATACATATTTAACAAATTTATAAACATACTCATATGTGATAGTGCTTTTGTTATTGATAATAGTTTCAGTTCAAATAATTTATTATAACATCACAAAATAGCTATAGAATCACACTCCTGTAATGTTGTGATTTACGACATTGGCCCTTTTAGACCTAAGCCACAGAAATATGAGCAGGGCCCCGATTACAATGGGAAGTTAACATTTATCTTTAATTTTATTTACAAAGTAAAATTAAGTTTTCTGGATGAAAAGCAGAATATGCATATAATTTTTTCTTCTAAACATATTCAATTATAGGTAACCGACGAATAAACTTTAAATGTTCATACAAATATACTCATTTTCGTACACAAATATCGATTTTTCTTTATAGACAATCTAAGATCTCTGTTGACTTCCCATTGCAATCGGGGCCAGGTTTAGTGAACGAACTGATATCTTAAGGTGAAGTAAACTCATTGCTTATATTACATTCCTGTAAATAATCCGTATAATCGAAAACCCCTTTTTACTGGTACCCCGCATTCTGTTTACCCTTGCAAGGAATCTGCGCGGTAGATATCGAGTCGTTTATTTATTTATTTAAAGATAGTATCATGCGAAAGAAGGTAAAGTGACACCGTAATATTATTTCTAAACCGGCACAAATTCCACAAACATATTTTTAACCGCAAACCTCACATTCATTACCGTGTAATAAATTATCTAAACGTAATGCGATAGGTAAAGGATTGGTTGGAAATATAATTTTCTAATACAGAAGAGATATAGTAGAGACTGTCGTGGCTCGCGGCCTCCTTACATCACGCTGGCTGTGGGAAGATGTTGGACAGAAATAGTTCTAACTTTTCCAACATCACAAATAATTCTACAGCAGGTTGTATTACAAATTACGACTCGGGCATCTTGGAATTGGAATACTATATGGAGAACGAAACGTGACCCAGAAATGTCTTAAACAGGCCGTAAACAGTGACATTTCCAACAGATAGGGGATCACTCCAAATTTAAAAAAATATTTTCCTTCTGTAGATAGGTACTTCACAATTCACGAGTAATACTAGAATATTTATTTCGGTACCTACTTACTTTACATTAAAAATAATTAGGGATGGGACAATCCATCGATATATTTATCGCTAATAAAAAGTAAAAATAAATGCATCGCGAATTGCGGTATTCGTAAGCTTTTTGAAATTAAAATTGAATTTCGTAAAATTATGTAATCCTCTCGCGTTAAATTCGCAAGGTCAAATTATATTTCAAAATAACTAAAGATATTTGGATCAACTCCAAAGGTGTCAACAGACTACTACACTTAATGTTTTTAGTGAGTAATATAAGTAAGTATTTAATAATTCTTTAGAAATAGGATATCCATAATTTGATCCATCACGCCGGCTTAAACGATTACAATAAATATAATTCGTGACACAGCCGGAGATGGTTGCATACAATTTAGATGCACTCATATTCACTGCAGAAATGCATTTGATGACAAATAAACACCTTTCTGCATCCACACACCCCATCTGTAGTAGATAGAGCACTATAAACAGACCATTTAATCGAGAGGATCACTGGTATTATCGGTTATCCTATTTAAATATTCACTCGATATTATCTATCAGGATAGAAGCTCAGGTAAGGGTCGAGGATTAAGTATCCGCAATTCGTACAACGCGAAATAAACCAATATAAACAAACACCAGAAAATAACTAAATTTGCCACTTTAACAGGCGCAGTGTCATTCGGGTCCCCCGGTCGAAGATGCATTTGTGTGCATCTGTCAGATTGAGGAATTCTCAGGCAGGTATGCGCCAGGATGCGTTGCACCCGAAGTGTCCGTGTAACTGACCTTTTTCTGCTGCTTTTCCCACGCCGGGTCGAGCAGTCCTTCGCGCTCCCATTCCTCCTCCGGCTCCATGTAGCCGTCTCCATACACCCCCTGCTCCATCCCCATAATCCCGTTATCCATCATGGTCACAAACTGGCACTGACCGTCGGCAAGTCGCGTTCGTTATAGGTTATGAAATCGAAAATATACGAATGTTAGTAAAACCGTGCACGCACGGACCGACACGGCACACGGCGGCAAGCGCGCGCAAGCTGTTCGGCGCTGCTCGGCTGACGGGTGAACCGAATGCTCCCCCCTCTTCTATAAACCAGTTGCACCAACCTTCCGCTTGTAAAATACGTATTTCCCACGGTTTGGATTCATCATGGCGGTGAATATTCGATGTTTTTTTTTATGATTATACAGATATTTTGATGAGTATTCTGCTACAGAATTGAAAATATTGAAAATTGTGTATTTTGAAAACACTTACTAAAATGTTCTAGAATTATATTCAAATAACTTTCAAACGAAGGCTTCGCCATGTTACAGCGTGAGTTGGTACTAATGAAGGCGCTAAATTTAAAATGAATTATTTTATTGTACTTTTGTTTTCTTAAAACTTACAATTACACGTCTGCAATGATATATTTGGCCAATAATAAATAATAAATCCATGCAACCAGTCATAATACCGACCTTCATATTTAAACATAAAATACACACGCATATTTTTAAAAAAGTAATGTGACGTTAAAAGTCGGTATACTATAATTTTGAATGATGTTTTTTGTTCACAATAAATTGCTGTGAGTTGAGTGTCGTTTGCACTCTTTTTAGACGTTTCGGATCGCATTACAACGTCCATAATCAGGGTAGATGTTATTAGTGTAGATATGTAAAGTTATATATTTAGGATTTGTATCGTCCTGCAGTCGTTGCTATACGCGGGTTGTTAATTAAACGACTTTGCTTTTATGTGATTTCTTGTCTGATTTTCACATCACCTCTGTTTACATTGTCACGATCGCTTCTTTTACCAAACGAGTTTGGAGACATTTTGTCTCCTTAAGATTTCCTACTCGAAAGAAAACTTATGCCCGTTTTATACTAAAAAAATCATATTATTTTTTTTTTTTTATGTAAAACGTGAAATAAATAAATAAATACGTGCTGTTCGGCCAAAGCCATGCACTCGTACGCTCCTTTTCATTAGTTGTAATTTGTCTCGCCGTCTGTCTGATGTACATCTTAGGCCAGTTTTTACAATTTAACTTGTAAATGGTTTCGAGAAGGTCCCGGCTCTTTGTTAATATCAGACGGTCTCTAATTTTTGTGTCGAAAACAGTTTTGATGCAGTGTTTTCTAAGACGTGACTGAGTAAAAACTGAATGCCGCCTATATAACGCTTGCATAACAAATATTCTCCTTTACGGATGCGAATCACGGAACCTCGCTAGGGCAAAAACTGCAAAACACTGAGTTTTGAGAATAGATGACTCGGATGAATCATAGGTGTGCGGTGGTTTGACTAGTGAGAAATGAAGAAATAAGAAACTCAGCAAACTCCGGTGACAACTGTCATCAAGTGAAGGCGATACGGTTGGCTAGGCCGCATAATGTAAATGCCTCCTGAGAGCCTTAACACGCTTCCCTACTTTAGGCATTAGGTTCTCGACATCCTGGACGTCCTCTGCATGTCAGTGTTCGTCGGTAGTTCATATTAGAACTACCGGACGCTGAACCTGACTTGAAAGGATAGACCCATATGCTCCAATTATGGAGCGGACATGAAACGATGATGATTTTTTAAGAATTTGGACCAATCTGCCCGTAATATTCTGTACGTACTGCAAACAAGTTGTCCCTTTATTATTACCGTTTGCATTGTTTTCTGTTCTGTTCGGATTCGATATGGAAGCAATTATATTCAATATATAATATTTTTCCTTCTAGCGCTTTCATTAAAATGTTTAATTCCTGTTCTAAGCAAAATGACTTTCTTCACAAATACGAGTTACGAGGCTAGTGTATTTATGAGTTATGAGGCCCTGTTTTGTGACGGCTGTAGTATGGAGGTAGCATGAAGATAACGATTAAAACGAGTCGGTTTTATATAAACTTTTTGACCAAGGCTACCGTCTTATTTCCTTGCAACTTCCACATCCTGGAATCGAAGGATCAGTTTCTCCTCTATTTCCATTGTTAACCGTATAGCAGGGTGCGGGCTATTTAGATATTCTAGAAACACTTTCAGAGTCTCTGACCCGTGGCCCCAAACCACAAATACATCATCAATGAACCGTCGGCGTCGCCAGACCTTGGGCATGAAGAGAGCAGTATCTAGAGCGGTGAATTCGAAGCTCCCCAAAAAGGGATCACACCTATGTGCGATCCCTTTTCGGGGAGCTACCTAGCTATCTAGGTACTCATTCTTTCTGTTTATACAATTCCTTTTCAATAGAAAAGTACAAGAAGTAAATATTAAAATATGGCACACATAATATATTTATCATTGATCTCTCAAGGGCCACTGCATCAGTTATTATTTAACCATAATAACTAATAGTATTTACTCCAATATATATTGTTATATAGCAGGGAAACATTTTTATTTTGTGCTTTTTGATGTGTGTTTTGTTTGCTTGTTTTAATTTATTTACTCATATTTAGCTGTATTTTTTTTTTTTTTACAATTTATTGAGTTTTCCTTTTAAAGAAAATCTTTTAATAAACTTTTATTTACTAATATTTAAATTTGTATAAACCGCTTTAACTTCAAGTTCGAGTTTAACCCCGAAGCTGGCTTGAACTTCACTCATCACTTTTGAGTCCTGATGATGAGGAAGTTACCTCGAAACCGGTAAAATGTCATACCACAAAGGGAAAAATGTTTTTGATATAAAAAATATTTTAGAGTGAGATTTAATTTTAGAAAACCCATCTTCTAGAGAAATTAAGTAAAATTCTTCTTTGCGAAATTTTGTTAAATCTCCACAATAATTTCCACGCTCATTTTTTATAAAGTAGTCAATATCCTGCATTTTCATAAATATTTCGAAAACATTCTTGATCTTTGAAAAAACATCAACATGTAACGGAATTTTCAGATTTAAAAAAAATATTTAGTAGAGTTTTCGTTGTGAAATGAGGGCTTTCATTTTTTGTCAAGGCAATAAACACCCCCACACTTCATTTCGAGCTTCTTGGAAACTACTTAAATATTACATATTAATATTGCTGGACTTCTGACGTTCATTTTACGTATATTTGTATCTATGTTCTATACATATCTATGACGACAATAAAATAATTTGGCACTCGACAAAACTGTCCGGCATTCATGAATTCACTTTATGAAATGTCCCCGGCTTCACAAATTCCGTAAATAAACATTTTACATAGAATCAAGGTGGGTATGAACAAATTTAATAATACAGAACTTGAAGATCCTTTTCGTTGCCAGGCGAAATGACGAAATTAAAAAGCAAGTTTCTTTGATTGAATTAGATTTTTATTGACCTACGTTTGACCAGTTTGACGTAATCTGCTATTGTAAAATAATATGTTTTTCCACGTAATATACGAAAGCTTTCGTTAGAAAATTATTTTTAACTTTTTTTTAAATATCAGGTAGTTTGATAAAACTAGTTTTAAACGTTTGTTTTCACGACATACGACAGTGAAAAATACATCGGCTTTGTTAGATTTTTGTACGAAGTTTGTCATTCTGTCAACTTTGTTGAAAAACTAAAAACGATTATACAAGTTGTGTAATTATTCTCATATCTTTTCCAGAGAATATATATTAGAAAAAAACTTTTGAATGGGATACGTTTTTTAGTGTAAATGTCAATTCTAAATTACGAAAAACGTATTTTAATTTTTGCATCTCATGCACAAATCGCATACGATGTGTAATCATGAAACGATATGTACCTAATTGAATCGCCGATAGCAGTTTTTTTTTAAAACACTACACGAAAGTAGGGTATGTCTTGTTTGTAGCTGTCAAAGAGGATAGTGTTTTTTTTACTATTTTTAAACCAATTTTTTTATTCAGCCGGCAATAACCTCGATATCATGTATACTATTCAATATCCCAATCAGTTTATCATGAGGTGGACTTTTTACGATTAAGTTTTATTATGTTGCATCTTAAAAGATCTCTAAAGAGATCACATAATAAATTGTCTCATCCCTATGGTTTCTTATTTCAAACGCTTGACACATTTAAATTACGCGGCAACAACAGGCGCATGCGCTTATAAATTTCCAAATTTTACTAACGCGCGAAAAGGAGCCACATTCGCCATAATAGAGTAAATCTATGTTAACTTCATGGCGTCGCGTCGCCGAAAATTGAATTTCTATTCATTTGCATTTCTATGCCGTGTTACTAATTATATCTGTACCAATAGTTACTAATTGTACGTTGTAATTTTATATTACATTCTGGTTGTCATCTCACCATAGTGGAATAGAATTAATTAGAAGTCTAAGATTTTTGTCTATAACTTGATTTCTATTTTCTAGCGCATTAAATATGATTAGTTGAAAATGACCTAAAAACAGAAATATTATAAGAATGCAAATATTTTTAGTTTCATAATGTTCACAACGTCTTTGTAATATGGAAAAGGAATATATAGAGTTCTTAAAGCACATTTATTGTGTACCTAGGTATTTTGTATCTGAATTGTTTTACATTCAACATTATTAAGCAATATTAAGCATGATTAAGAGTGATGACTTATTACTTCTTTTCTCATAAATTTCAAGTGAGTTACTGTCACATAGAAGAATAGTCCAGAAACCGCATCAAACAGAAGGCGACTAAACAACTCATAAATGAGTAGTTTTATCTTTTGACCCATTAGTTTATTTGTAGACGTCGCTCAGTACACAACTCCTGATTTGAATTCAAATATGCCGTGTTGTGTCCTTTTAAAATGTAAAAATACTGCTAGGATCTTAAAGAAACAGGACGGGATCACATTTCAATGTAATAAGCAAATGAATGTGTAAGTAGCAAATACATTACATAAACATTGAATTATTTTTCCATCTGTCAGATTGTCGAAGAAAAGAAAATTGACATTTCGTTAGTGTTGCCAGGGTAGTAGTTTTTTTTACTCTACTTTGCTCATCTAATGAGAGAACTAATGAAAATTAGACCTCGGATTAAACAACTCTGTGGTTGGACATTTGACCGACATTATCTTTAAAACGTCAAATATTATTTAACATGATATAAAAATATCAGTTTTATGTATAATAAAATTTGTTTTATATTTTAAGTTCAAAGTTCATTAATTCAATTACTCTTATTAAATGACCCTTTACTTATCTACTCTGTTGTGTCAATCAATATTTCCGCGTGCACAACAACATTTTAGAGAAATTAAAAGATTGTTTTTTTTCTACCCCACATTAATGTTATGATTGTATTTCTTCCCATCGTGCAACATTACGCGGCGACATCACGAATGCGCGCGGCGAAAGTGGAGTATAGTGGAGAGATTTTTGGACACAGTCCGATGTATTCAAATATGATTCTACGCTTCTTCTGGACTATTCTTAATTCTATGCGCTGTCATAAATTTAAACCGAACCTATGTAAAAATTTAATTTCTGGAGGACTTTTCAAATTAGATTACACGTCGATGACAGTTTGACAGTTGACAATATTGGCGGCTTCCGTGGTGTAATAGCTAAGATGCTTGACTTACTTACTGAAGGTGGTTCCAGGTTCGATTATCGGTTAGAACACAACAATAAATGTTATATTTTTGTGCTGTTATTCATCACTGTAATTGGGCCTCCTGGATTTCTATAGTGCAATATAATAAATGAACATATATATATAAATTCACAATATTTATAAACAAAGAGGCGTAAAATTTTACCATTATAATATATATGTATTTTAAATTACTCTCATATATTTATTACTTTAGTAAATATGTCAAATTGTGTTATATTCTCAGGTCATTTATTTTCAAAAGGCGATAAATTAACACTTTTTATCAAAATTCTTGCGGTCTCCGCTCAAAATTGCCAATTTTCTATCAAAACATAATTTCTAATAACTATGACGTAATAATAATAACTGAGAGTTGGCTTTGCGAGGGTGTTCTCAACTCAGAAATCTGTGACAGTAGATATGACGTATTTCGTCTCGACCGTGATTGTATTGTGAGCGGTAAAACGAATGGTGGTGGAGTTATGATTTTGGTACTTAGACGCCTCGGCGCTCGCGAGCGTTCGGAATGGAGACAAGTCGCTCCGAGTGTTTATGGGTTACTATTCCAGCTTCATCGCTTCGCTCGCGCAACAGTAATCGCTCTTTCGCAAACCGTGACTTGCATATTTGTTCTGCATATGCTCCCCCCGATAGCGTCAATAATAAACTAAAAAATAAAAATGAAAACCACGTACCTCTGTCTCAACATATTCAACATCTTTTTTTTTTTTTTTTTATTTATTTATTTATTATGTACATACAATATTACATTTTAGTTATTTTAAGACATTTTTGACATTTTTTTTTTTTTTTACAGGACTCACCAAGCCAATGAATATGGCTTGTCGGTAAAGATCCTTTACAATTAATCATATGATAGTTCCACATGGTTTTATAATAATAATTACTACTAACTTAGATATAAGGAGATCTAATTTCATTATTCAAAAATATTCTAGAATCGAGTGAAGACTATTATTTAGTCGCGGGAGATTTTAACTTATACAATATTGGATGGAACTCTTTCGATTTACCAATTTACAGTCATAAGGGTCCCGTTGAATTTCAGGAGGCAGGAAGAAGATTGATCGAGTTATTCACAAAACATAATTTCTATCAATATAATCTAACTTAAAACTCGAAAAACAATGTACTTGATCTTATTTTTAGTAATTTCACTACCGAAGTCATTCACTCTAGCTTTCCTTTAGTAAAGGAGGATGTTTTTCACCCATTATTGGAGTTGTCGATCACAGATATTTTTGCTGCTCATTTTACTAATAACACTGAACCGAGAAGAAGATTTCGTAAAGCCAACTATGATGTAATCAATGAGCAATTAACAAAAATAAACTGAGCTCAATTTTTTGCTGGTTTAACTGTAGAAGATACAGTTACTAGTTTTTATGATTTGCTTAGTAAAGTAATAAATACGCATATTCCTCTTGATACAAGAATCCAAAAGCAATTCTATCCCATTTGGTTCAGTGATGTTCTTTTGAAATTAATCAAGGAAAAGAATAAGGCTCACTCAAAATGGAAAAAATATGCTTATCCGCTTGATTATGACGAATTTGCATTGTTGCGTAAACGACAAAAGTTATTACAAGAAGATTGCTTCCAAAAGTACATTAGATCGCTGCAAGACAACGTAAAAAAGAATCCAAAACAGCTATGGTCCCATATAAAAACTCGTCGTGGTATTTCTACTTACCCCAAATATTTTGAATATAAAGATACAAAATGTGAGGAAAGTCAGTCAATTTGTCTTGGATTTAATGACTTTTTCAGTTCTATTTTTAGAAAACCTGCTGACATATATCCCGTAACCAATCTCGACCCACCATACTGCAATGATGATGGAGTAATTAACAATATCCAAACTACGGAAAGTGAGGTCTGTAAACTTTTGTCCATGTTGGATGCTAACGGCGGTGCTGGTAGTGATGGAGTGCCTCCATATTTTATTGTAAAATGCGCGAAATTACTATGTTCCCCTTTAAATCTAATATTTAATATTTCTCTCAAGCAGGGATATTTCCCTCTCAAATGAAAAGAGGCTCATATTCTACCTATTCATAAAAAAGGTTCTAAAATTAAAATTATTAACTACAGGGGTATTTCCATTCTTAATACGTTTAGTAAGGTATTCGAAAAAATTGTTTATTAAAGCATTTATCCCATTATTGTTAAAGGAATTCCTCCACATCAGCACGGTTTTCTCAAAGGCAAATCAACCGCGTCTAACTTAATTGAGTTTACGAACTTTGTACTTCGTTGTATGGATAAATGTGAACAGGTGGATGTGGTCTACACTGATTTTGAAAAGGCATTCGATCGTGTGGATCATATCATCCTTCTGAGAAAAAATTTTAACCTTGGAATACGAGGTGACGTATATCGATGGATATCATCCTACGTAAGCAACAGGAGCCAAGCTGTCGTACTCGGAGGTTTCTTGATCCAATTTTATAGATATTACATCGGGAGTTCCTCAAGGTTCACACTTAGGTCCTTTGCTCTATAATGCGTACCTATATGATATATATGCAGTCATCCATAATTAAAATTTCTTGATGTATGCTGACGATAAAAAAATATATCTGAATATTAAAGATACTAGTGACTGCCATAATCTCCAAGACGATCTTCACCGATTAACAGACTACTATGAAAAAAATTTCATAAATGTAAATGTCTCAAAATGTTTACTCATTTCTTTTTCACGTAGCTCCAAACCTATTTCATATCAATATTTTTTGAGTAATCAAGCTATACCACGAGTTGAAAGTGTTCGTGATTCTGGTGTGATTCTAGATAAAAAACTTATGTATGAAAACCACATCGAAAATATAGTGAACCGGGCACACAGAAACTTAGGTTTTGTTATCCGCACTTGCCAAGTTTTTAATGATATTGGTAGTATCAAATTAATTTATTTCGCTTACGTTCGTAGTCTCTTTGAATATGCCTCCTCTGTGTGGTCTCCCCAGTATTCCATACACAAGATAAGGCTTGAAAATATTCAGAAAACATTTTTGAGACATCTCAATTGGTGATCCAGATTTACAGACCTTAACTATAAAACTTCTTGTCATAAACATTATATATTTAGTCTTGAGGATCGTCGTTTGTTATTAGATATGGGAATTTTACATGACATTCTTAATGGACGTCTTGATAGTCCTGTTCTGGTTTCTGAGTTGGCCCTTAACGTACCTGGCTACCGCACCCATCACACGAATCTATCTCTTTTCCATGTACCCACAGTTCGCACCAACTATGCACAGAACTCTCCTCTGATTTGCTTGACGCATAATTATAATTTATTTTTCAATAACATAGACACATTTAACTGCAGTAAACTGACCTTTAAAACCAAAATTAAAAAACCATTATTTGAAAAAAATTATGTTTCGTTATAAAAAAAAATATATTTTTACATTATAAATTTAAATTGTTTCTATTCACTCATATCAAATACACACTTACCCTGTCCCTAAACCTACCTTCACACCCATATACAATCACACACATATTCACATACCTACCAAAACCACACTCCACTTTTTTACACACGCATCCTCCCACAAAAAAAAAAAACTCGCACACATGCACTTCTATGAATTATATCTAACTGAACGGAATTTTTATAATTGTAAGTGGAAAACTGATTTGGCTTTATTTTATGTTTTTTTTTATAATGTTGTGTATATATTTTTGTATTGCTGTTGTTTTTTTTAATAAACAAAAATTTAAAAAAAATATGAATTAAAAGTTTGAAAAATTTCTGATGAAAGGGCACCAAGGAAACCAAGTGAGTCGAAACTCCAATAGAAGCGGACTAAAAGCAGATTAAGGAAGAGATACTAGATTGTGTAAGAGAGGAATGGGGTAGGGGAGAAGAGAGTGGAACATGTATAAGGGTAGCCAGAGACCAAGAGCGAGACAAGAATCAATGGAGAGGACACCCGGAGGAGACCGAACCCCATTCCAGATGAAAGGGAGAAGCAGCGCTGGATTTATGGGCGTTAAGCTAGGGTTTCCTAGGACAGCGGTGCCCGTATCTAAACGGCCGTTGTGAACGGTGATGCGGTGGACAGCCGTCGTAACGGCAACTAGAGGGTGGTTTCCTAGGAAAACGGTGTTTAATGGTGTTGATAACACCATTTTCCTAGGAAACCACTCTTTAGTCACCGTTACGACGGCTGTCCACCGCATTACCGTTCACTACGGCCGTTAAAATACAGGCACCGCTGTCCCAGGAAACCCTAGCTTTAGCAGCCTGTCACTTACTGAAAAGGAACAGAAATATACACGTTGTAGATTAATACAAGCATTTTATATTCCTTCCTTCCCTGCAAGCAAGTGTCTGGTCCTCTGTGCCAACTGGACCTATGGTAGCCTCTGCTTAGAAGGGAAGAATAAATTGTTGTATGTAAAAAGGGATATAAATTAAAAGCCAAAAGCAATATCTAAATAAATTTTACTGCATTTTTTTGCATACATTCAATAATCATCATAAAAATGCACAGTTTTAATACAGCAGTTGTGAGAACAGTCATTTTATCAGTTTATTTGTGCAACAAAATTTATAAACAGTTATTACAACACTCTTTTAACATTTATATTTAAAATGTTAGATCCAAAATATTATAGACAATGACGCTTTTAAGGAACACGGACTACAGAGACCGATGACTGTGAATACACAGTATATTCAATTCCTTTTAACTGTTTCTGGAGTTTGGATCATTATTTATTCGTTCGGTTATAATAAAGAAATTCCTTAAAAGCTCATTAGCAATATAATGAAATGATTGTTTAATATAGTAACATAAATATTCAACACTTATATGTTTATATGATATAATAATATATGGTTGCGTCACCGAGTGACCACTACTTGAACATGGAAATAGAAACATGTTCTGTAATATAAATTTCTCAAACAAAATACAGTCATCATAGATTGCACACTATAGAAGAGTGAACACGTTTAATATTATCTCTATTAATTCATATCCTCATTTATAGAAGGGATATTCACAGTAAAACATTTTGTAATGATAGGTGTATAGGTACAACAAACACCACATATATAATTCCATTAATCTGCAATAATTGTGTCAACGTACATACATTTGACATTGTTAAAAAAAGCAATTTATTTCATAAATTAGGTGGAAGTAATCAAACTTATTGATAAGACCACAATACAATATTGACTAGAAATAATAGTATGAGGAATAATAATTTACTAGTAATATCGTTGATATTTGCAATTTATAAGTTTATATTAAGCGATCTAAACAAACACATTTTTATACTATATTATGGAAACATTGAATGTGTCAACAATTATAATTATTATTGCCTCATATTTATATTTTTTAATAAAATGAAGTCTTATAAATATAACCGAGCCTGACATCTGTTGGTTGAATTTAAAAGTATTAAGTGCATTATTGGTGAGTATGCGGAAATGACACATTATTTATGCAATCATAATTTTAAAGATATATTTGGAAATTGTAACTAATAATAATGCAACAAAATAAAATTGTATTCAAGAAACGTAGTCTTAGTAGGTAAAATAAGAACATTCAGAGTTAAATGTATATTTTGCTTGATGTTTTTCTTCATTATTATTGCAAGATTTAAAAAAATCAACTGAGATTAGAAATAAGCATTTGTAGAAGAAGGTTCAATATTAATTTTTAAAAACATGTCAATGATAGAAAATTTGACAAGTTTTTGGTTTGTTCATGTATTTGATATTTATATTAACTTTATTTTTTAGTTGAAAATTTAAATTACCAAACAAAATTTTATGTTATTGTTGTAGATTTTTATGATTGTTTTATTTTGATAGTTAGAAATTGTTAGATTACTAAAAAAAAAACAATAAGGAAGTTCAGTGCTACAGGACGTTGGATATATGTAATGTTTACTTACAGCGGTAAAAAATAGAGTATTTAATTGTACAGCCTCTAAAATGTATGAAAACATTAACTACTTTGAACGACGTCACAAATTTTTGTGAATTACGGGAAATTAATTCGCTAACCAGCAGAACTCACTGTAGAGAATTTGTGTTGTCTCGGGCGTAATAATCTTAAAATTTCAAAACATTGAAAACTCACAAACACACCTGATTATATGATAAATTGAAAAAATGTTTTATCTTACTTTGGTAGATTATTAACAAATACAAAAAACAATGAAATTTCTCATCCAAGTTATAGTGGATACTTGTAAAGAAAAATTCTTTTAATTGAAACAACACAACAATAAACGCATAAATACTGTTCGTATGGAAACACACTTTTTACTAAATTCAACAAATGACAATTACGGTGTCGGACAAAAATAAATCAGTTGGTCCCACGTGAAATATTATACATTTTTGATAATAATATTTACTCTGGGTGGTGGTTAAAAAAAAACAAAAGAATGGAAACTAAGGAAAGACTAAAATTATTATATTTTAGCAAGACAAAAAATCAATTTTAATGGAAAAAAATATATATATATGTACTTGTTTATAATTTGACATGCTCAAATGCTAAACAGCAGTGCCGCTGGCGGTTTAAAAAAATGTTTTTTATCTTTTTTAAATAATAATATAAATATCTACTTAACATTCATAAGCTCATAAAAAAATCAACATCAGAGATTAAAAAACTACAACAGGGATGGAGAATACCTTAAAGAAGGGAATATGGAAGTCTAGGCATTTACACGGATTATGACCTGTCAATGGCTGGTTTAAGTGGCCACTTTACACACCGTGTAACATTCACCATTTTGCCTATGTTTGAACATACATATTTCTTCAATTCTTTCATTTGTTGATTTTAGTGAAGTTAAAGAGCCGAAACCTTTATTGTTGTGAAGAGATTTTTCTGACTGAATTATTTCAGATACTAGGCAACGACTGAAAACCAATTTTACAATTTTTAAACTTCTTCTTGGACCAGTTGGTTTTATTACAATATTTGAGTTTGTCGAAATGTTTGAAGACAAAAGAATGGATTTCACCTCCCCAGGAGTCATTAAGATTACCAAATTACAACAGGGATGGAGAATACCTTAAAGAAGGGAATATGGAAGTCTAGGCATTTACAGGGCTTAGTCTGCAAACATTTGGACCAACTCAAATATTGTAACATCAGAGATGTTTTTTATTAAAAACTGATTGAAAAATTCATCAATTTTAAATTAAACCTTTTGACATTACTCAGGATATATTTATGTAAACAGTAAACCTCAAGCCTCGGAGGGTCGAAAGAGCAAAAAAGTCATAATGCTGATGAAAAGTATGACTCGAAAATAACAGTTCGGGATATAAAAAAACATATAATAAATTTAAAACCTCCAGTTTATTATTCCCCTGCTTCAAAATTAATTAAGAATTAATTTGGTTTTATATTGTCTGCCAAATACTGAATATTTTGATGTGCATTGAGTTAAATTTACAGTTATTGCATACTTGGAAAAAAACATGAATTACAACATGTAATAAGCTAATCTTGTACATTAATGACAATAAATGTATTGTTACATAAAATATACCTTTATTTTTTCATTCTTGCAGTTCGTGTATCTTAAGGAATCTGTTTTAGATAGTAAAATTGAAATGTACATAAAATATCATACATATGTATATATATAAAAATAAAAATGAATGTGAAAAAACTCCCTCTCTAAACACAAGTTTCCACTCTATTAGAGAGGCAGTTACCATTTGTTATAGCTATTTTGTTAACAATTTTTTTCAATAAATAAAAAAAACAAAAAAAATAAATTAGTCAGTCAGCACAAAAGTGACGTAACCCACAAATATGTGGAACTGAAATAACCGCATTAAAAGCTTAGCCATGCACATAACTATGTTTTAAAATTGTTAATGGTGTAAGTAATTCATTAAGGGATTGGAAAAAATGGGTCTTTCCAATGTTTAAGTCGATTTGTCAATTGTGGGTTACATTAACGTAAAAGCGTTGACCGCCTCAAATATAAAACATAAAAACCAAAATTATTCTATATACTAATTTCTAACGAATAAAATATGTTGAAATATTAATTTATTGATTCTTTGAAAACAGCTCGGAAAAGTATTTTTATTGAGATTATAAATTTTTACCTAACAAAATATAGTTTTTTTAATTATGATCCCTGAAAAAGAAAACAAAGCTGAAATTTCATTGTTCATTCTTTTTTGTCAGTATTTATTTGACTATTTTGAGTTAATATTCTATTTTTGATAACCGTGTTTATTCAAAACATGTACAACTTAGAGTCAGCGAGGGCATATAAAAGTAAAATTTCTTGTACTCATAAAATTGTGGTAATAACATAATAACAAAATTAAGTGTATTTTCTTTATAAATTTCCATGGTAAAAATTGTATGTCTATGTTGAGTTCTACTTTACAGGTATATTAGAAATTTACAGCAATTTTGGCGATTAAGATGATACGGATTTAGCAGTCTTTGCACAATTATTCTTTCTAGCACATGACTAGTATATTTAAGTAAACAAACCTTTCAAAATCACATTTAGAGGTGGTACTATGATTTGTGATTGAGGGCTTGATTGATCATTAAATATGTTTTTGCATCAACATTCAATGGACCTATCCAACGGCAAAATTATCCCGTACATCAACAAATCACCATTGTCGCTAAACGCCAATTTAATAAACATCAATGCAACTCCATTTATAATAAAAAAGTCCCAACTCATAATTCTCTACTTGCTACATTAAAGGATACCATCCTAGAATGATCCGATGCTAACCAATAAATAATCAACACACAAGCAATCAGGGTTTAACACAAAAGTATTTTTAATATAAACATATTTAACTTAAGACTTCAATGTAGCTAAACTAACAAATTGATGGAGGCCAATACTTTGTTTAGCCTCTAATTAAGATTAAAAGTAATTTAAATAGAAAAACCAATTTATGTTTTTTGCGATTTAAAGTACATTAATACAAAAATATTTGCTCAAGTGGTTTTATAATTTGGCAGAAAACTAAATGCCTCTAGTTAAAGAAATATGCAAAGAGCTTCAGCAAGTTAAATAATTAATGAATGAATTTCTTTATGTTCATCTTATTTTTTGATATAATAAATGCATGTACATTTTTATTAATAACTTATTCAGCGCAGTATTTAAAAGCAATCTGAATATCCAAAGTAAACATACTGATGTATGATTTGTCACCATGGAGTATGTATTTGGAAATATGATAAATTATACAATAAATAATATTATATACATAAAATACTCGCATTTTGGCAAAACTATTATAAAACTAACATTTGAAATGGCTTTTTAAAAAGACATACATAGTATTTTTATCATCAAAGTTTTTAAGTATAAAAACATTGTCAACATTTTTAAAATTTCATATTTTCTATAGATTTAATAATATACTTACGGTAACATCTTAAATATGTAAATGTGATAAATAACTTATGGTACACTTACTCAATAATGTGTTAAATATCAATGTAAAGTCTGACAGCATTCATGAATGACGATGGATTGTTAGACTTTAGGCGCTTAACATAAATATCATACATGAACACAAATATATTTGATCCATCTATTATCTTACATAACATTTCAATCAATATTTATATCATGCAACGCAATAACAAAACCAACAATTTGTAAATATTATTTGTTTAGAAGAAGTTTTACGAAAATTACAAAAAAATAGGTTTGGAATAAAAGTACGTGGAAATATAAAAATATTTATGGGCTATCAGATTAAAATAAACTAATCATTTACAAAATTTGTACGAGTATCACGAGGAAAGTGGATTTTGTATTTTATAATATGAATTTTTAAAAACTTTGAAAAATAATTTTGATTTAAATAAAATAATCATATTCCTAAAAAATAAAAAGTAAAAACTGTAAAAAGATTAGTAAATAACGAACAATATTTTCAACGCTATCCTTATAAAAATTTAATTTCACATTTTCATGCTTGTTAAAAATATTTACCAATGGGTTAATATTTTTATCAAGCATGAATGCAGGTAAATTGCGGAATATGTATCTCTTGCCTTTTAGTGATAATTTTTTTTTACATATTTTTTTTTGATGACAAAAAAAAAAAACGTTATTTTGTTTTGAAAAGATATTTGTGAATATTTTGTCGAAAAAAATATGTAAAATCTTAGTAAGTAATTTAAAAAAAAAAACACTTAACAGATATTGCCAAACACAAATGTCATACAAATTGCCATTCAAATGGAAATTAATGGTTTTTCACCAGAAAACATTTTTTACTTACTTAAGTACTTTTATTGGGTTTTTGTACATGATAACTTTGAAACTAAACCCCTGAGGATTTAGGGGATTTTGGGAGTTGATAATGCTAGAAAAATGACATATAACTGCATCTTTTACATTGATAAATATGCATACACTAGATGCGGTACTAAACACCCGACTAGTGTTCCATTCAACGTGGGTCTCGGAGCTTGTCTTGTATTTGGTTGGAAATAGTGTTTTTCCGTGAATATGCTATGCAATCAGGCTACTAGATTATAGAGAGCTTCTTCGGGCAGGTTTTCACGTTCGGCATTGAGCAATTTTTCTCAGATGCGGTGTGCGTTATATGGCGGGCTAGCTGTATAGGCTAAGCAAATGTGAAGCAGCGCGAAAGGGCGCCACATACAGCTTTGAATTCAGAGTAAGTGGCACAGACAGTTAGCCCCTTTTACTCTACTACACGTTTTGCACGGCAATGTTGATGCAGCATGACGTGACAATGCTCATTTTAAGACCAGAATTCGAACCTATTTTTCTGTGAAGCATCATGTCTATTTAATTATACCTCAGTGCACATAACTGCATTTTTTACTTGTATTCTCAAATTTTGTCATTTAGAGGGTTTTATTTAGATACTGACAATATATTCAGTAAATTTAAATATCAATGAATATTTAAATGTTGAAAAAAATAATACAAAGAAAATCACATTTATTTCAAACAGATATTGTTTCTAAACTAGGACAGCCAGGACAGGTTTTAAACTACACGTAGGAAAAAATCGCTGCTTTATTGTGAGAGCAAGTAATTACAAAGAAATTTATAGTTAAAAGAAAATATTTGATTAATTATACAATACAATCAATTGAATTTGAAACAATGATAATGATTACCACTGAAATCTGACTGAATCCTTTAATAATTAAGATTTATATCTAACATTTATGTGCGTTTTATAATACAAAATAAAGAACTACATATATAAATTGGTGCAATTAGACATGTACTTAATAACTACAAAATGACTAAAAAATAAAATTCGAAGTTTTAATCGTGCAATCACACTCATTTAAATTAATGGATCAAGAAAATAAAGTATCTACAATGTGCAATCAAAGTATTGTCTTTAATAAGTGCTAGTAATTATATTATTGGTGTTAAGCCTACAAAACTAATTAAAAACAAGAAAATAAACCGAAGCTATACAGATAGTAATTATCTTGCAATAACACAAACCACTGAGTTGACCATTGCAGATAATATTTGGCATTGTTAAATGGAAAATAAAATGTGATTTTCAGTGGTAATGCAGTATCATTGAAGTTTGGGGACATTCTTATAAAGCATTTATCTTAACTTAGCGGGAAAGACAGTATATTTATAAGCGCGGATACAGAGAAACAAACAGCACAATAAGTACACATACATATAGTGTTTGGGATAATGTTTAGACATATATGAAGTGTTCACCATAAATAATTTGTATTAACAATGTATATGTCGCAGTTTTACAAACAGCTAGATTGTCCAAATCACATTAATGTATTAGTTAATAACATGATGATATATTGATATTATATTTTCTTTAAATACATATACATAAAATATTATAATATTTTTGATACATATGTATAATAAATATTTAAAATCGTGTTTTTTTAATTTATCAGTCACTTTTATGAAAAATACTTTCTTCAATAGAATTAGAATACACGATACGCATGCGACGTACAATTCGCGGCTAGTACGGACCAGCCGACCTTAGTCCATTGTTGGTTTGGGCTAGTTCAGGCACAAATACATATTTGGGCCGCTTTCACGGATGTGCATATGTTCGATATTGTTGAATTATTCAAACAATGGGCTCTGAACATATTTTATCTTGTTTACCCAAACATTTTAAGCCTTATAATGTTTTGACTTAAAAATGAGACGTTATAGAGCAACCCACATAGAGCAACCGAAGCCCGGTGCATTGTATTATTGCCTGAACTGTAAATTCAGAAAGTTACGAATAGTTCATTACCTCGATTCTTTACTTCTAATCAATTATTTAAAGTCCATAGTCAAAGCTCTCCCATTCGGAGAACCTAGAGTCTTGTTTCTGAAGCTTCTGTTGGCACGCCTCCAAGTAACTGTCCTGAATACGATACATCCCCGAGTTTGCTTGGAACATCAGTGTTTCTAAAATCCTCTCATTTTTTATGGCTTTTGAAGGCAACACCACTTTGATCAATTCCTGCGGAGATATTCTATAAAGTTTCAGGTCCCTGGCTAATCTCTCCATGACACATTTGAATTCTAGCTTAGCATCCAGTCGAGAAGAGGTCTTGGTGCGTATTTTGTGGCGGGCCCAGCTAAGCATTGCCTCGAATTTACGTACTTCTGGACAATCCAGGTTTCTGCACATGATCATTTGGACCATAGATTCGGATAAATTAAGAAATTCAGGAGTTTGAAAGAGAGCAAAAGCTCTCTGTTCTACAAACGCTAGAATCATGTTGACTAGCTCGGAGGCCGAAGTATAACGCCAATAGTAGTTTTCCAGAGACACCAGCATGGTACACACCTGGAAGTTGAGATTTACCAATAATTAGAGCTTTTTAATTGAAAACATTGACATTACAATTTGAAGGTAAGGGAGGAATGGTTTCTTACCACATCAATGCGTAAGAACTGTTTGGCATGATGAAAGCATGCTTGCAGTAGTTCAGGTAGGTCGTAGTGTTCCGCTGCGCAGATAAGGCCAGGAATAGATGCGCAAGTAAGTGGACAGCTGCCAGTGTGAAGGTAGTCCAGCAGTATCCGAAAGGTGTCCGGATCAAATTCAATTATTGAAAACTGGAAATATAAAACAAAAAAAAATAATTTTTTATAATATTATATGTGGGTATATTTTTTTTTGGAATAACCCGCTAAGCCTTTATATCAGAGTCTTGTCAGTGGACAGCTGCCAGTTGGAAAGGGAATATGGAAGGAAGTTATTATAAATACATATCAGCACATTTATTTAAAAACATAACTAAGAAGAGGTTTGCAATTGCGACGCTAGGCGTAGTTTGACGTTTATTAAAAAAATATATATTTGAATGATTACTGTTACTGTTAAGCATAGAATTAAGGATAGTCCAGAAACCGCACACGCGCATCAAACATAAGGCGAACCCTTAAAAGAGTAGTTTTGACCCTTTTGTTTCTTCATAGATGTCGCTCAGTACGCAAGTTCCGATTTGAATTCAACTATGCCGTGTTGTGTCGTTTTAAAGTGTAGAAATACTGCTGGGATCTTAAAGGAACAGAATGGGATCACATTTCATGTGTAATAGCAAATGAATGTGTAAGTAGCAATTGCATGACTTAAAAATTGAATTATTTTTCCATCTGTTAGATTATCAAAGTAAACAAAATGGACATATCGTTAGTGTTGCCAAGGTAGTAAAAAATTTTACCCTACTTTGCTCATCTAATGAAAATTTTACCTCGGATTAAACAACGCCGTGGTGGACATTTGACCAACATTACCTTTAAAACATCAAATATTATTTAACACGAGATAAAAATATCAGTTTTATGTTAAATCAAATTTGTTGTATATTTTAAGTTCAAAGTTAATTAATTCAATTACTCTTATTAAATGATAATTTACTTATCTACTCTATTGTGTCAATTAATGTTTCTGCGTGCACAATAAAATTTTAGAGAAATTAACAAATTGCTTTTTTTTACCTTACATTTGTGTTATGATTAATTTTTTTCCCATCGTGCAACATTACGCGGCGACATCACGAATGCGCACGGTGAATGTGTGGCAAAGTGGGGGATTTTTGGACACAGTCTGATGTATTCAAATATGATTCTACGCTCCTTCTGGACTATTCTAAATTCTATGGTTTTAAGCTTTGTAAATCACTGATGAGCAAATTACCAAAGTTATTCAACTCTTATTACAATGTTTATTTAAAATATTTTTACACACATTCATGACACAAGCAGGCATTTCGGTTTCAATTGTAAACATCACACCTGACTGGTGGTCGAATGTCGTAATGACAGAGCTTTTCGGCATAATGCGTCAACAAATTAATCCATAGACATGCCTTGAGCCCTCAAAAATGATGACACTTAAGGCTGTAGTCGGGTAAAACGAACAATCCATAGACATGCCTTATAGAAATTGTATTATAATATATTGTGTTGTGTACGTAATTGGTGCTGTGTTAGGTTGAGTATTTGAAGTAATAATACCAACATAGCTCTGTGTGCAAAACAATAAATATAAATAAATAAAATACTTAAAACAAAAATACCTCTGTCTGTGCTAATTTGGCTCTATCTACTTTCTGTGCATCAGCACAAACAGACAGCCGCGGTACAGCTAACGCCGCACCAGCGCGCTCTCCACCTCCCTTGTCACGACCATCTTTATCTAAACAAAGACAAAGGTTTATATTATCATTTGAAGTTACATCAAGTTTTACACTATCATTATTTTATATTGTTTAAAGTTTTACATTATCATAATTTATTTACACTCTTTATCAAAATACAATTCCATGTTTACTTTGCCCAGCTAACGAGGGTACATACCCCGTTCCAAGCTAGGCAGTTACATTTCAATATATTATAATAGTTAACAAATTAATATAGAGCACAGACAAACAAAATATAAACTTATTCGTATACACATTTTGATACATATAAATACAGTCATACACATATATACACACACACATATATATATATATATATATATATATATATATATAACTATATGTATAACTATATATGTTAACTATTATATATATATATATATATAAACACAGATATACACATGTAAATACACACACACACACACACACATACACACATCCATGCGCATACACATGCATACATTCATAAAAACATAGACAATTTATTTATGCGAAACTTCATGGTTGTCATCTATAAATATATTTTAAATTTTTTTTCCTTATTTTTTATATTTTATTTGATATGCAAATGAGTTCCTGATTAAATGTGAGGTTATGAGGGCATTTCATCATTCCTTTTCCGCATCTAATGGTGCATACGGCACTGTATTGGTATCCCAATGGCAGCGTATCTTGATCATTTTTGTTACATGAAGGTAAGATGATCAGTCTTTCACTTCAGGTACCAGTCCTGGGACTATGAAATATTCTAGTGTGAAAACACCCCTTTAAATAAATATTTTATATCAACCATGTCGGGAATCGAACCCAAGACCTCTTGCGTGGTGGGCAAACGGCATTCAGAAAAAGGTTTATGAAAAGAATTAGAATTTGCAAATCACCTTTGTAATTGATGTAATTGAGTTGGAATTCGATTCAATTTAATCTTTAATATTTTTTATGTAATTCATATAAAATGTTAGATCTGTGTTTTTTACTAAGAGGTAGACTGATTCGGTATCTGATTCTCTTATGCCACCATATCTGATTCTCTCATGCCATCATATCTGATTCTCTTATGCCACCATACTCGATTCTCTTATGCCACCACATCTGGTTCTCTTATGCCACCATATCTTATTCTTTTGTGCCATTATCATCGGTTATCATCACAATCATCCCATATCCACACTGAATGGTGCAAAGGGCCCTGCATTGGTACACTAAATGCAGCGTATATTGATCATCTGTTACATCAAAGTAAGGTGATCAGCCATACGCTTCAGGTGTCAGTCCAAGGCCCCGATTACAATGTGAAGTTAACAGAGTTATCTTCCATTGTCTATAAAGCATAAGCGAATATTCTGTATTAAAAATTTAGTATTCATATTATTATTTATTAAAACTTTTCAGTTACAGGTAACTGACAAAGATACTTCATACATATAAATAATAAGATACTTCAAGTTTTTATACAAATTTTCTTAACGGAAATTTTGTGGTGCCAATATAAATTATTTTGGTTTAGTGTATTACACATATACATTTTGATTTATATATCGCCACATCGATGAATAAACGTCAAATGAAGTAAAATAAACAGTTTCATCATGGACATGTACGACATAAAACTGTTTAAAAAATGGGAAAAAACTAATACAATTTGGTTAATTCATTCTAATTAAGGGTAACTAACGCAATAACATTCTATAATAAAATCAATATTTCACATGTTTGTATTTATTTGACATTAAATTATCAGTGTGGCCATACTGAAGAAAAGTGTGGTTGCATGAAAAAAATAAGAATCCCCAAATTCCTTACTTTCTACCCCGTGAGAAGATTCGGAGTAGCACCCTCGGCATTGTTGAAAAATAAATTATGAATTCTATGATGACTTAAAAAGTCTCGGCATCATCAGATACATACCTCCGTGGTGTAGTGGTCAAGACGCTTGACTCACGCACGGAAGGTTCCGGGTTCGATTCCCGGTGAGAACACAAAAATTAAAAATGTGATTTTTCTCAAGCCTGGTTGCTCTGTAATGTAATTCACCACTGTAATTGGGCCTCCTGGCCTGTTGTGGTGCAAAAAAATGAAGGAATGAATGAATGTATAAATGAATCAAAATGTCAGATCTGGCCATCTCAAAAAAAAATTTAATCTAGGGTGTGTATTGGAAGATGTATGAATGCGAAAGTAGCTAGGAATGTTTGCCAGTAAAGATCTATATGGCTCCATTTTCTCTCTTCCCCTAAGGAGAAACGGCATGACGGTTGTACTTTGATTTTTACTGTGTTCTCTTGTTATCATATATCATCATCACATCATTTCCCTATACTCATCCTAGGGCACTCGTTTGGCACTTCAATTGCAGCGCATCTAGATAATATTTGTTACATGAAAGGTAAGGTGATCAGTCTTACGCTTCAGGTGCCAGTCCAGGAACATTTAATTTTGCAGTGAAGAACCATCTTCAAAACCAATATTTCACGTTCACTCTGCCAGGAGTCGAACCCAGGATGTCAAGAATGGTAGGTGAACGCGCCAACTACTACATATCATATCAGAATTCATATATGAGAGTAGCCATTGAGTCAAAAACACTAGTCCAGGGTTCCGGTTCGATTTTAAACCCTAAACTGTATTTTTCATCCTCCCGGAACTTTTTATTTTCATTATACTATAAACATTATAAAGCATGGGTGGCTAAAACGTATCCATTCCTAGTGGGTCGCCATTTTTTTGGATCCACTTTCATTTGCGAATTTGCATTTTATAATGAATGCAATAAAAACAAAACATCGCTCCAGCTTGACAGATGACCATTTGGCAGCATGTTTACGAACAGCAATAAGTAGCTATGAACCAAATTATGATAAGCTTTCAGAAAATATGCAATGTCATGTTTCCTGCGCGCCTTCCGAATATTTACGAATCGAAAAGCTAATAAGTACCAACTAGTACACCACTTTCGTTAATAAAACGAAAATAAAAGAACATCTTGTTTTTATTTGCATACGAAGTTATTATTAATTGCTGTTATTCAAATAACTTGATATTGGATTGGTTTTAGTATTATATATGTTTATTATTAATATTAATATATTTTTGGCTTAAACCGACCACTTTCAGTGTTAATAGACCGCCGCCAAAAAAATCCGAAGCAGGTCACCCGTAGTATTTAAAATTTTGGCCACCCATGTTCTATTGCATGTTCTCCTGGAGGTATTTAGTAATCTTTTAAAATTGTTCGTGCGTATAAATAAAAAAATATTTAAAAACTGTGCGTAATTATTCATAAAAAAACTAAGCTACATATTGTTGTCCTTACTGGAACAATCCTGAGAAGAAGCCCACTTCTTCTTGTCATCAGCACTGAGGTGCGCTTGCTGTTTGCGGATGGACCGCCCCCAACCAGCCGTCAGGGTCCCCAGGCGAGAGAATGCTCTCTTCACCATCGGAGAACTCGGTACACTCTTTGGCCTGGAATTAAAAAAAAGTCAGTAAAACTAAGAATGTGAGGTAGGTACAGTGCGTTAGAATGTTTAGAATCCCTATGTTGATGTGCTAGTGACAGAACGTTCTAGTGCGTTTACCAAAACAAACAAAATTTGTATGTTTACTAGGTTCACAGATAGGTACTTTAAATGTTCGACTCAGATGTTGTGCAACAAACCCTGTCCTGACCCCGATCAGCCTCTGTATAATAATGGACAGAGGCTCGAGAAAGTTGACGGCTTTAAATACTTGGGAGTTCACATAACTGAGGATGGAAACATGCACAAAGAGCTCGCAACCCGCCTAGGAATTGCTGGAACAACCTTTAACATGATGCGTGTTGTCTGGAACTCTAATCTATACTCGTTCAAAACAAAATTCCAATTATTCAACTCTTGTATAATGCCAGTACTCTTTTATGGGTTTGAATCTTGGCACCTCACCAAAGCCCGGAACACCAAACTTCTGAGTTTTGAGAGTAGGTGCTTGAGGAAAATATTAGGTAGGTATAAGATGGTTCGGTTTTATAACTAACATTGAAGTCCGAGAATGGACGCAGCAACCTCCTATAACGAGCGTCTCGAGGATGGCTTGGACATGTGCTGCGTATGCCTCAGGGGAACCTAAACCCAAGTTGCCTCTTCTTTAAACCTGCGGGCTGTTGCTGGAAGGCTGTCGATGACGATCTTTCGACTTTATTCGGCGGAACTAAGGGGCACTGTATTGATGTACTGGATTAAAGGAACTGGCTGGCGATAGGGTCTCTTGGGCTGGTATTCCAAACGAAATTATAGCGCGGTATAGCGCGTTTTTACGTACTAAATACGCATTATAGCGCGCTGTAAGCGCGTTCGGAATACCAGCCCTGGAGGCAACTGGTGATGTCCACATGCCCCATTTAGGAGCGGATGTGGAAAAGAAGAGAAGAGTAAATGTTCAAACGGACTGTACAGTATTATAAGCCCATAATATCATTAGTTAAATATTTTGCTTATTTTTTGTTTTGTACACCATTTTGTGAAAAGGACTTAAATTTTATCATTATGGTATTTGTTACAATCAATATAGTGTAAAGTTTCCGCAAACCAAGTTTTGTAAAATTTCCATTAAAAATAAACGTGAAAATGTAATTTTTCAATAAAAAATGATAAAAGCGCCATCCATGAATAATTCGTTTCATATTTTCGTTTAGAATCACCTTAACACAGTGTGAGATGAAGTTGTATTGGGATGGGTTAGCTCGAAGTCTTATTGTTGATCGTGTTTATGAATATATTGAGTACATTATTTTATTGTCTTATTTATCTTTGCTCCATAGTTTAGTTTCTTATACGTACGTTTCTTCATATAACTGTTGTAATTGGCTTCAGCCGTAAATATAATAAATACAATAAAATAATACAAGGATATGATACAATCTTCTGTTTTTTGTTTGGGATATTTTATGCATCTTCATAAAAGTATGCAAATATGTACACATTTTGCGCAGATTGATTAATATACTATAAACTAACTAGAACTAGCTTTAACTATTCTGTTCATAGAATGTAAATTCACTGTTAAGTTCTTAATCAGTTGCTTTGTAATCTGTTACGTATGTACGAGCATGTGTATCTCGAGACGTTGCGTTGTTCGCTTTCTCTCACTCATTAGTGCCATTGTAGAGGGGAATAATAATTAGATGGTCGGGACAGTTCACAGTTCACAAAGTAGCGAGCGGTGTCTACGTACTAGGAAGCGTTCAATCAGTTCACCTGGCGGACTCGATGTCTGGAACTTGCAAGAAGTTGCTCGTCTTGGGTCGGGCCGCCTGGGGCGACAGCAGGGAGGGTACGGGGCGAGCTAGTAACTCCGCTACGGGGACCTGTGGAGAGCCGAACCCAGTTTGGATGCCGTACAACATCTCTTGGAAAACCCTGCAAAAATATTTATATTTACGTCCAGCATTAACTAAAAAAAATGATATTTTTTATCGGTTTATTTTTCCAAATTACAATATATTACAACTTTGGTAAAATATAACAATATTGCAAACAAAAAAATTGAGTTTTAAATTACAGTTGTAACGCAATTTGGGAAAAATATCCGCAAATACTTTAACGTCTGAGCGAGGGGCATACGATATTCACACAAACTTACATTAAACTTTTTGATGAAGGCGTACATAAATTATTATAATTGATTATCAAAAACGAAAATCAGTATATTAGAGTACAATATTTTATACATATGGAATATGATATATGATTCGTTTATTGTTTTTTTTACTGAAATAAAATAGGATTGAAGTCTGCCGTTATGCATACATACAATTATACCTATTTATTAATTAATTATTATAACTACCGGCCGTAGCCAATTAGTAAAAATTAAAGTTAAATACAAAGTTATATAATAGGAAGAAAACATAGTTTATTGTTATGGTAAAACTCAAAAATAGTAATGTATGGTATAAAAATAATAAAATATTTATAGAAAAACAGTGAAGTATAGAAGAAAAGTAGGAAATAAGAGACGCATTTTAGGTTTGTAAATCTTACATAGGTACACATTATTAGGCACACAAATTCAGCAAAAATGAAAATAAATAGACCTTTATATGAGTTTATTATTATGACTCTAAATTATACAGAAAGAAAAGAAAAACAAGAAAAATAAAGAAATAAAATTTTATACAGAAACGTTGAGAGAAAATCTAAATGTCGTAATCAGCCACCTGGTTGAACGCCGCTGGAAATCAAGGTTATGGCTGCATTAGAGCTTCACTTTTTGTATGTTATATATTATCTTTGAATACGGTTTTCACTTTTATAGTTACATTTATTTGACCTGTCTACATATTTTTATTGTTTTTAGAGAAACAAGGCTCTTATATATATTTTTTTTATTAACTAAATTAATTAATTGAATTATTATGTTATGTTAACATAAATACAAGTAAATTCAATCAATAAAATTAAAAACAGATAAAAAAACTAAAATTGAAGGTATTCTTACGTAATATAGTAAGCAAAAAATGCTATTCAATAAGGTAATTTTATTTATACTTTTAGTATTGTTTACTTATTAACAATACATTATTTTGTTTTCGAAAATGCTGTATTTTTCAACGATTAAAATTTGTAGTTTTTTTTCATTCTTAATTTATTGAAATAAAATGGCCGTGTTACTATCTATACATATTTATAATACATAAATATTTCCAGTGAGTTTTCATAAATAAAAAAAAATTGTTTTGGGACGATTTTACGATCTCACAACTATACATATTTACTAAAAAGATTCCCCATAATACTAAAAAGTGTAATGAAACAAAAGTACAATTAAATACGTTTTTAATTGAAAAAATACTTTTTACTAACTATAATATTGTAAATACAGGAAAATATAATTAAAGATCTCTATTTATTTGACTTAGCTGCTCAACTCATTGAATACATTTTTATTATTTTAATTTCAACTTTTTCTTTTCTTTCTTTCTTATTTTATTAACATATTTGAGACCTTAATTTGAACGGGTGTTTTGAATTATTTTTTTATTAATTATATTTTTTCTGTAGATATCAATTGAAATTTTAGATTTATATTGTTTTATTTTTTATCTGGTTTTGGTTACATTTATGAGCACCCACTACTTATGCATGTATACATAAATATTTTCTTGTGTTTAAACTTAATTCAAGTAAATGGCTATTCTTTAATTTTAATTATATTATTTTCACACTTTAAAAAAAACAATTGAACTATTTTATCTAGTTTTGTTGAGTTTTTTCTTTTCTATCTTATTAATAATGTGTTTTATTTTTCAAAGTATCAAAAACTGAAAAATATATGTTAATTATTTTATATGTGTACAATATTATATCTATTCTCTTTCATTTGATTCTTAATCAAAACTAATGTCTGAGCACCCGATGAAAAACTATTATTTAATAGTTTATTGGGACAAAATATGATTAATACATGGTTTTCTTTTTACAATGTATTAATATTGTAATAATATGCATTTTATTCAATGAAGACTCTATATATATTTTTGAAAAAACGAGTACTCTTCCATAGTAACTACATTGAAAACCAACAAGTTTTATTCCATATTCCGATTTTGCATTATAAATTGGTTTTCAGTGGCGCAATCTCACCTATAACTAACAACTATACTGCCGTCATAAGAAAAAAGGACGTTTCTACATAAAACAAAAAACGGAGAAAATTAATATTTTTAAACTCGTAGATTGAAAAATTCGTTGTGTGAAAAATACTACAAAAAATAAGTATATTATTATGCGACAGTATGTATTATGGTTTGACCTAACAGAATATATATATATATATTCTTGAAATTTTTATCCTAGGGTATTTTTAACTAGTTATAAAAATACCCTGAAGAAGGTAACAGTTGGTTACCGAAACTAGTTGATAAAAATAAAGTGAGTGTATCAAAAAACAAAGTATAAGTTTTATTTCTCCAAATTTTATTTAGAGCTGTTTTTATTTATTTTATTATAACGAATAACCACAAAGTTAGTGCTTTAAATATTAAATTATTATATTTTTAATGTTTTCAATTACGATAAAGTACTTATCCTGTACAAATGTACGATAAAGAAGAAAAAAAACTTATGTCTTTTTCAAGTTTTAATAGGTAACTTTTATTACAAGAAAGTTTGCTTAAGGTTTGAAATGAAATAATATCTGGCAGCTGGTATACTCAAAACGACATGAATTATTTTCTGGTACTCAATACTCGACGGTGGGAAGAATATCTTCCGATAATATAAGTTATTTAACTTAGGTAGGTACTATTGTGCTCTTTTCCTCTTTTTATAACATGCTTCCAATCATAAAAAGTTACACGAGGCTGCCATTTTCTACCGAAGTTAAAAAAAAATATATCGCCTTTCCCGGACTCCGGGCACAGTGGAGAGATTCAAGCAGACAAAAAGTTAAACATTTTGAAAATATAAAGTAAATATTTACTTAATTATTATATACGCAAATGCCGCTAACCCCAATCGGGGTTTTTCTGTTATAAAAGTTTAAATATCAGCAGGCAACAGTTTAATTATGTGGTTACAGATGACTCAGTATTAGAAAACGGAATTAGATGGGGTAGAGCTGAGTTTCAAATTTCGGACCTCTACCTATTCGCGAGTTGGCGACAGTACCGTGGGACCTCATCCCGGATTTTTTAAAATTATCATTTTAATTTAAAACATATTACACATAATTCCATATAATATTCCCAAGGAGTTTTTGTAAAAAAACTCATTTAGGGACATAAAGATTACAATATTTAACTACAGACGTATTTATATTGATATTAATGATTTATATTATATTGGCAGCCTCCGTGGTGTAGTGGTCAAGACGCTTGACTCACGCACGGAAGGTTCTGGGTTCGATTCCTGGCGAGAACACAAAAAATCAATTAGATTTTTCTCAAGCCTGGGTATTCTGTTATGTAATTCACCACTTTAATTGGGCTTCCTGGCATGTTGTGGTGCAAAAATAAATAAAAAAATTAAAATAAAAATATATTTTAGACAATTACAAAAGTAGAATAGAAATTATGGTTCACTGGTTCAATTAAAAGAGTTCGAAATTTTTTCAAAAAATTATAAAATAAACATAATTAAGGCATGGAAATGAATTCGAAATGATGTATATATACATAATACAATCTATAAAATAAATAAATAAAAAAGTTTAAAAATGACATAATACAAGGTGAATACAAACAGGAATGAAAATGTTTTGAAAATTAGCAATATATATGTACCCAATGCAGGCTAAAAAAGTATGAAAAGGCATAAAAATAGTTTTAAAATGTTATATTTTGTACCTTCTTCAATATTATTACATAAGTTGTATTTTTGTTCATATTTTCTCATTTAAAAAATATATTTATAAATGTACTTATTCATCATATACATATTTTATTTTTATCTATTATGATTATTGTTTTATGTTTTTAAACTTTTTATTATTATTTATTATACTTACATATTGATTTCATTCTATGTACCACCTAGATAAAGCAGAGCATCTACAATATTTTATTGCCAAAATTCTCGAACGGTAGCTCAATATAGCTCACTTATTGTTAGATTACAGAATACCGGGAATGAATATGCATCACATTTTGATATATTTAGTTTATCTCTGCCTAACTTAAAAAATAAAGTGACCAACATATTTTTATCAAAAAGAGCAAATCATCTTCAGAAGATTGGGTTGGAATAATTATAATTTGATTGATTAATGTATTTTGTTATTGTATAATTTCTTTAAAATATGTATGTATTTCAAGTAATTAATAATGTGTATAGTACGAGTATATTAATATCTCATACTCGATTTTTTTTTTTTTTTTATCTTTTTATTTCTAAGCACTCTTTATACCACATATATGTAAATGGCAGAAATGCCGTATATAAATAAATAAATATTTTATTTGCAGTTTCTAAATTACTAGCATTTCTTAACTTTTAAATGAATTATATCCTATTATCGGGTTATTTTAATGTGTACATTCGATTAATAACTTACATAGCCGTGGAAAATGATTATTGGCTGTTTTTACTATTTAAGTTCCAATGTAACTTTATCTTCCATATGAATTATATGTAAAAACTATTGTTTTTTTCCAAATAAATAAATAAAAGTATTGAAAATTACAAATACAAGCAAAAACCGTAAAATATTAAAATTATATGTTCACGGTGCGCATTCTCTGGATCAATTAATATTATCTATTCGAAGTACTTCTGGAAAAGAAAATATTTGATCATGTAATAATAACCTTCAGAATATATTCTTAAAGAATATAAATGCTTATTGGCGTGTCATTATTTTTTTATCTTCGATAAAAAAATATCGACCCGACGCGCGACGCCGACGATGACTGTGCAAATATACAAAATGTTTGAGCGATCGGACAATTTGACAACATGAGGCCCGGAATTGAAACGATTTCTAATATGAAAGAAACAGTAAATAAATCGAAAGTTTATTTTATCACTTGTTGAACCAGTAGCCCTAAAATACCAACTTACAGTAAATATTCCCATCACGGAAAATCTGCCTCCGTAGTAGCGGGTATTTTGTGATCGAAAAATGAAAGTAATCAGACATAAGAATTCGGATATAAAGGATATACAGAGCATCGACAGTAACACCAAAATACATGAAGCGTGTCGCCATTTTGAGACGCGATATTGGGTCGTTTGCTCGGCCTTTCAAATTTTACGGTACAGAAACTGTTGCATTTTATTATCCGAAGCAATTTTCTTTCTGCGAATCACGGACACGCCGAGTTAGGGGTGGGGAAAGGTTTTACAATGGCGGGTAGAGTGAATTTTAAAACAAATAATATTCTCAAATGCAGCACGACGCGGTTTCCCGTGATATTGAATATTGTTTGCGTAACATTTACGTTTGTAAGTAAAAATTCTTCATGGAAGTTCATTGTAATTTATTATAGAAATAAAAGACGAGTGATACTTTAATCCACAAATTCGGATTATCCAGCGACCGGTTTTATCGCTTCCGCGACATTTTCGAGACTGGTATCTTTATTAAGAAATTCAATGTATTTATACAAAACAGATAAGGATAGGTAATTCAATGATAGATAATTGAATTTTCTATCACTGAACTTTTTTATTTTATTTTGAATCTTGAAATAGGGCACACTTAAACATATTCTTATGAGTGCTCTAATAATAACAATGTACATATATTTTATATTTTATAAGTTACTAGCGGTTCCGACAGACGTTGTCCTGCCCGAACGTTGAAAAAATACTTTTCATTGATTAGTAGGTACCTAGGTACTTGTTTATGATTAAATTACAAAACTAAAAATTGATAGTATTCAAATATTGAATTTAAGTAGGTACCTAGGTACTTGTTTATGGTTGAATTCCAAAACATAAAATAAATATTTTTTCAAATATGGCATTATTTTGCGAACGTCAAACTCCGGTCTTCTCACCAACAGAGGAGTGTACTTATGGTAAGAATACGATTTTTAAAAAATGTAACGAATCTTTAAAAAAAAAATTTTTTTTAAGGAATAACCCGCTAAGCCTCTATTTTGAGGCTTGTCAGCAGGTGGGATAGATGGGATATGGAAGGAGGTAATGAAAAATACACCACAACACCCAGACCAATTGAGAAAAAAATCTTTCTTGGATTCTTTTCTTGCAACTGGCGGGAATCGAACCCGCGACGCCAGTTTCACAGATGGCCGTCTAACCAACTGCGCCACGGCGCCTGTCTAATATTATTTTAGTATTATTAAAAATCCAGTAAAAATAAATGAATGGGTAGAAATTATAAGGAATTTAAGGAAAGAATCTGATTGAGATCCACAAAAAATAAATGCTGTTTGTAAACATTTAAAAAAAACCTTTTTATACACAAAAAAAACATCTTTCCATTTTTTTGAAAATGCATTCTCCTCGAATTCAACCCTGGTGGATCGACGAATAAAACATTTATGCTCCTTACTTCTTCTTTACATATTAGATTGAAGATTTTAATATCTACGAACACGCACAGCGCAAAGATCTATATTTCTCTGAAAACCGCACGTAAATCGGTTACGCCGTTTAGGAGGAGTTCAGTGCCATCACACGTACAGAGAAATAATATATAAAAAGATTTAACACGTATTTCTTAACCTTCTGTTTGAGATCTGATATTTTTTTTTCTTCATAAATATTTTTTTCCGTTTCATAATTCAGTTAAATGATACAATAATATTGTATATGATTAAAGTATTGTAATACAAAGCCAAGAAGTAAAAAGAGGTGAATCTGTGTTTGAATCCCACTTTACCTTCCCTTGTTAGTGGTAGTATGATTTTCATACGGATAAAATTATAGGATACTTTTCCAATTAAAATTATTTCCCCTTTGAAGATGTTTGTGGGACGCGGCATTGAAAGAAACGGCAATCTTTGAATGGAATTGGTTGTGTATTCAAAGAAAGATATCCAGAACAACCTTGTTATATTCCAGACAGAAGGGTTATTTTCCTTTGAAGATTTCCCTCAAAGCATTTATAAAAACAAGTATAATTGTACAGTTAATGAAATCCAGATGTAATCAGTACTAGTAATTTAAAGGATACCAATAAATTAAAAATTTTAGACAAACAATATATTTAAAAAATGTATATGAGTCGATCAAACTAAACAATTAACATCGAGATAAATTAAAATAATATTTGCATAAGACAATAGTAACGTTTTATTTTTATCGATATTTTTACTTAATGGAACTAAAGATTCTATTCATTATTTTTTTAATAGTTTACTTTTGAACATTGATAGATGTTTTTTTTTTATTGTATACGAATCCGAAATCGTCAGGAGGGAGTTGCGTTGTATACATTTTTTTTGCCGATAGCGCTCGAAAACTTTTGACACATATAGGATAATAATGTAGGGAATTCAATAAGAGATATAGAGTAAAGCAAGCAAAGAGTACGCTGTATTCGAAACACGTTTTCAAAGTTATCAACGCTGCAATTTTGATCGGCTATCAACATATCCAAAAAAGGAAGAAGAGAAGATAAATAAAGAAAAATCGCACTTTTCCCTCTTTTCAATTGTTCCAAGAATCTAAACTTTTGGAAATAAGACAACTATATTGTTTTCAATGTTTAAAATATATATTGAGAAACAAAATGTATTTACAATTAATTCAAATAGATCAAGTCAAAGAAGAAATTGTGTGATAGAAATATCACATTGTAAAACGAGGCTAGTACACAGACATACATATTTTAGAGGCCCAAAAATTTTTAATTCTTTTTTTACTGATAATATTTCATTGATCCCCAACATTCGAAATTTTCCTTCTTTTAAAAAACACGCACTATCCTGGATTCAAACTAAAGATATTAACTCTTTTTTTCTATGATATATTACAGTTGGTAGATTTTTTCTTAAAAAAAATATTAAAATGAAAAGTTTGTTTGCCTTTACCCTAAATGCAATCTAAGCATTTGTACGTCCATATTGAACAAACCTTATGTTGGCAAAGCCTAATATTATGCTTATAATACATACATCTCAAACTCTAGAATATAAAGTTAGATTCAAAGCAAACTATTATAGTGGTATTATCTGCTCCGATGGTCATAAGTTTTGCCCCGGGTATCGGGATAAGTTAGCAAAGTTCATTTACTCTCTTCTTATTGTACCTATGATTAGTTAATTAAAAAAATGAACAATGTAATTTACTAATTTATTTATTTAAGATAATTCATAAAACGCCATTTTTGTGAAAATCAGTTCAAGAGCGCTGTACAATAAACATCTCAACACACAGCCACAGAGCGCATAGCCGTCGAAACTCGAAAAATATTTTAATAAAAACGCACTTCTTTGATTGACGTCACTGGTTCATATAAACCAACCAATGATGCGAGAGTTGGGAAGGATATTCGGTTGTTTTACCGTTAATGAACCAATAGGAACAACTAACAGGGAACAACCTCTGACGTGACACGCGGAGTTGTTTCAGATATACAAAACTTTAAAAAAAATCATAGCGCTGATAATACACGGTTAGTAAAAAAGATTTGTTTTGGATTAGTTTAATAGTCTTTAAACAAATAAAAAAATAAAAAAAGACACTGAACTTCCTCATTGAATGCCATATATATTAGGTGTGAATAAGGGAATGATGATGATCAATATATAAACGATATGAAATAAAAAATTAAAGTAATAAGATAAAGATGAGATCGTCTAAACCACCTTGTATGACAGTTAAAACAACACGTTGATATCTACAATACTTAGACCATAAAATGGCTGCCAGGCTTTCAACTGTTTTCAAACAATGACGCGTCAGTTTTCCGGCGGCTACGGTATTGTGTAACAGCGAGAGAAAATAAGTCTTAAGGCAATACTGACAAAGGAACGAGGTAACACAACAAAACACCACGCACGGGGGCATATTATTTTGAGAGGTAAACAGCGACAGGTAACTCATTTCCCGCCAAAATAAACAGCAAATTGACACATCATTTCCGAACGCGCCCAAAATGGCGGTCTCCCCGTGAAGCGTGTTTGGATAAATGAAATAAAAAAGGCGCAGATGCGAATTTGTAATTTGTAATTTCCACGCAGGTTTCTGAGTTTCCAGACTCGAGGCTGGAGAGATTAGGCACTAGAGATAGGAGGAACGAAGGACGACAGCAATATCCGTAGACTCATACGATACATTGATGCTTTGAAAATACCGATAAATTGTTCAAAAATACGTTATTTTAAATCTACGCGTAGTAGCTTTTTCTAAAACATAAGTGTATCTAAAAGACAATGTTTATTTTCCTTTGTTCACTAAGAATCTTTGGGTAGGTAGGAAGAAATTGCCTCAATGCAATATGCCCGCCCTTAAATGTATATAAATTGTAAATGTATATAAATTAATATATTATTATTAATTTCGTACAGTAACATACATTAATTTGTGAGGACAAACACATTTTTAGATACGTAGGTATATAGTTTCTTTTTCATTTCAGCAGAGATGAAGAACCATCTTCAGAAGAATTTATAGAAGTTTTGGCATTTACACGGCTCATGAACTGTTATTGACTGTAAATTAGTTGCAACAGAGGAAAAACATTTTTGAGAAGAGAAACATAGGCAGAGTGGTAAATGTTACAAAGTGGCCTACTTAAACCACACAACGACAGGTCATAAGCCCTGTTAATGCCTAGACTTACATATTTCCTTCTCAAAAACGTTTTTCCCTCTGTTGGAAAAAAAGTCAATTTGAATAACTCCTTAGAGAAGAAACCCAGAATGTCGGCAAATATTTGGGCATGGTCAAAACATTCTTATTGGTTGGATTAAGTAATAATTTTGCTAATTGAAACATTCAAAGTTCTGCACATATTTGAACATCAAACAACTCGTGCCAATATACAGATTTGTGTTTGTTTAATAATAATAAATAAATACAATTATTACCGTGTTGATCTTTTGTTCGATAGATATTTTGGCAGATTTGGGCAGACTAAAAACATCGGTATATCATTACCATCATTTTTCCATATCCGCTACCTAGTTGGAGCATATATGGTGTCCACAAATATATGCATGCGTTTGTTTTTGACAGTGTTTTAAACGTTTAGCATGCAGATTTCTGAAATATTTGAAAGGTTCGAAAAGTAAAATGACTGAAGGGTAAAAAATAGAATGTAATATAGTAATACATTATGAACAAAACCATCAATAACTAAGTATGCAAATAAAGCGATGCCTTACTAAGAAGACAATTTCAGGTGCTATGTACGACCAAAGAATCTCGCAAATAAGTTAGCTTCACTACCCGGTTTCGTCTTAAAATTAGATTCCTCGATTCGTCCATTTTGTATTTTACTTCATTTTGTAGAAAAATGCCTTAAAAGAAAGAAGACTATTTAGTAGTAGAATAGTGCTATTACGTTATGAGTGAAAATGTTTGGAAAAAGATTTAAACGTAAAAAAGACAGCGGATTTTTTTATTTTTTTTAAATCGATGTTTTTTTAATTTTTCACAGCAATATAAAATTTGAAATAGTCAAATATTTAGATTAAAAAGAGCCAGTTGCATCATACAAATATAAGTTTGCATCCGAGCGAGCTGATAATGGCACTAGTCTAAAATTGTAGGTTGTTTTTCAGTTACGTATGAAGAAATATTTCTTATTTAACGTATTTCCTATCCGCACAATTTTTATACCAAATTTTATAGGTACTACATTTTATGGGTACTAGATGGCACAAGTGCGTGAACTTTAAGCTTTGTGGCTTTGTTTTTAGAATAAATGTTAGTTTACTTATTTTATTGATTTATTTAACAATTGAAGTCTGCATTACTTTACGGGCTGTTTAACCCATTGCGTAACGCAGACTGTAAACATACATTATGAGTAGAAAGCAGATAGCTGCTAAACTACCGATGTGAACAGAAATATAGATCCATGTTATCTGCAGAAGCCGCATTCAGCAAGCGAATGAGGAAGTTCAGAGGTTTTAAAAAAAATAATTATTTATTAATAGACTGTTAAACTAAGTAAAAAAAATATATTTTTACATATCGTATTATCGGCGCTACGATTTTTCAAAGTTTTGTGTTTCTGAAATAACTCCGCGTGTAACGTCAGAGGTTCATTTTCGCTTATTCTCATTCAGTTCTTCCCATTGGTCCAGAAGCGACAAGCAGACCGGAAATATTCCATAGCTCTCAGATCATAGGTTGATTCACATGAACGAGTGACGTCATTAAAAATAGTGCGTTTTTATCAAAATATTTTTTATTATTTTTTCTGTACATTTTTACCCCGCGTAAGAAAAAAAAAAATTGTATCCAATTTCCCGTAGGGCTGAAGTTCCTCATTGTCAATTATGGATGAATTCTGACTGGCATTTATACGGCTTATGGGTGTTTAAAACAGTGCATGACATCTCGCTCTAGTATAATTATTGGGAACATACAAACTGATATTTTTAAATATATTTGGATTATATATACTTACAGGAATTAGCTTAAACGCGGGTGTGTGGCTCTAATGTAAAAAAGTTTTTGAGTTGTGCCCCTGTTATTTCCAGGGTGCGAGTTTAAAAAATGTTTAACGCCAAATCGTTGATTCATTTTTGTCTAAATGTGCAAATGAATTATTTTATCTTACTTTTTAATTCTAACCATGATCTGACCATTTTAACAATAGTGTAACAACAATTTAATTTGAAAACTTTTCAACTCGACTATTTTTCGCCGCAACTGGCCATTCAAAGTTATTGGACAATGCGTGCCTACGAGAGGAAGATGATCGATGCATTTAAGATGTGGTGTGGGAGAAGGCCGCTGCGTGTGCCTTGGACAGCCAGAAGGACGAATGCATGAAGAGCTCCATATTACAACTCGTCTGTCAGGGGTGTGTCTGAGCAGGACACTGACTTTCTTTGGACATATTTCTAGACGTGAGCCAGATAATCTAGAAAAGGCAATAATGTCTGGCCGAGTTGAAGGTAGGAGAAGCCAGGGTAGAATCCCATATAGATGCACTGACCTAATAAAGGAAGCTACGGGGTTAAAATTTGATGTGTCTGTTCGTCGGGCTGAGGACAGACTGGAGTGGAACAGACTAATCAGAAGTGTTCAAGGTGGTCACGATCCTCAGAATTGAAGGACCGACTTGGAAGAAAATAAGTTTGGATTTATAAAATAAAAAAAACGGATGATAATCTACAAACATTGGAATAAGTAACTGGTTAACCTTTCATATTACATTTAATAATGTCAAAGAAACAAGTGAACATAGGTCGAAAATATGAGTCATTCTAGTTCAGAAAAAAGGGTACTATGAAATTTTTTCTGCAAAAATATAAAAAAATATTTCAATTATAATGTTAATATTGTATAATTATAAAAAATGGGAGTTCAACCTTTTCATTATGTATGAATTAAATAATATATTTTTTAGGTAATATGATAAGATTTTCTCTCTCGGAGCGTTCATGAAACCATAAACGAACGTCAACAGGTAGAACATTTCGGGAAATTCTAAAATAAAGTTGAATATGGTGAACACGGGTTGTAAGGGGATATTATATTGTAATGTGGAGGGGGAAGCACAAACAGAGTAACTTCACCGCGTCACCCCCTTTAAGGACCTACCCACTTACAATATAGAGAAGATAACGAAATGATTATGTTATATGCATAAAATAAAAATACGTATTACTTACAAAGTTACAATAAGTACTTACTAGTAACAAGTACTACGGAAATGCTATTAGAAATAATTTAGTTATTTTATTAATAGGGAGGGAATAGGCATTAATAGACATGGATAAGTCCACAGGTGGTCCACAGGGTGGTCTGATGGCTTAAGACGGGTTGCAGGAACTGGTTGGTTGCGGTTCGCTCAGGATTGGGAGATGTGGAGATCTAGGGGGAGGCCTATGATCACCATTGGACAAGAGAGGGCTGATGATGACGACTTTGACGGAAAAATTTACTTACCGTCAAAAATAATGTCAAAAATCATGCAAAATGGAAAAGCTATAGTTTTTCGATTTCGTTATTAGTTGCCGCGTTTGTCTACCGTACATTGGATAACGTATTCGATTCTTGGATTAAAATGTTTTTAACAGATGTTCACAAAAAAAAGTTTGTTGATTATATTAATCTACATTGGAAAAACTAAAAGAAACTTTAGTATTAGAATAAAAGAACACTTAAAGTGCATTAATAATAAAAAAAACTGAAATCGCAAACCATCTGAAAGAAAATAATTATAATTTCAATAAAGACACTTAAAGATTAAAAGTTCTTCATGTTGAAAATCAAATATTAAAATTGGACAACTTGGAAATCTTAGAAATTAAAAAAGCTATTCAAAATAAGAAAAAAAAAATACCCGAATAAAAAGTCCTCTTCTGTCTAGTTTTGAACGTATCCATCTCACTTTACCATCGTTTCAAGAAAAAAGAACTTGATTTATTAGTTTCATTGGCAGCACACTGACAAAATAAAATAGGAAAGAATGAATTAAATAAGTATACCCCGTGAAAGAAGCTTGTTTAGCTTTGAAACTGGTCGGTGAAAAAAAAATATTGTTAGTTCAAAACAAAGTTGTTTTGATTATATTATTATAATGATATAATGTTGGAATATTTGAGTTTGTCCAAATATTTATAGACAATGATGACTCCCGAGGGAGTGAAATCCAGTCTTTTGTGTACAAACATTTGGACAAACTCAAATATTGTAATAAAACCAACTGGTCCAAGAAGAAGTTTAAAAATTGGAAAATTGTTTTCAGGCGTTGCCTAGTATGAAATAATTCAGTCAGATGAATTTCTTCACAACAATATAGGTTTCAGCTGTTTAACTTCACTAAAATTAACAAACGGAAGAATTTAAGAAATATGGATGTTCAAACGAAGGCAAAATGGTGAATGTTACAAAGTGTGTAAAGTGGCCACTTAAAACAGCCAATGATAGGTCATAAGCCCTGTAAATGCCTAGACTTCCATATTCCCTTATTTAAGGTATTCTCCGTCCCTGTTATAATTTGTTAATATAATGTTAGTGCTTCAAATATAAAAAAACATATTTGACAGATTTTATATTTGATTTACACACATTGAATTGATATATTTTTTGTTTTAAATAAATATGTAATATTTTAACAAATGCTAAAAAATGCACATGAATATAGATCATCACATCCTATGCAGGTACGAAGCAATTTTTTTAATAATATTTAAAGTAACGTATGGTATTCGAAGTGTAGATAAACAACCTTAAATGTAATACAAAGCTCAGTATCTACATATTAGATTTTTATAAAAACAAATACGTGGAGTTATATCAAAGTGTATTCCTGTTCATTTCTCGTCTGAATCCAGTGTATTGGATATATTTAGTGTTTGTTTTGAATTCGTATTCACAGCATCCGTCTCTAGGGAGGTGAGATGGATTTTAGGTATAAATCTGAAGCGCAGACAGTCGCCCGCCGCCGCCTGCCGCCGCCTACCACGAGCGTTAGTGCTGATCCACCCCAGAGAGACGCCCCCGCCCCGGCCCCCGGTGGCAAAACTAAATTCACACGAAAAGGAAAACAGCGTGCAGTTTTAAATTGAATAAATAGTAGCAAAACATTTCCATCAAGTATTACATTAGTTTATACAGTGTTACGTGGGTTTTGACGGAAAAAATATTTCCAATATGGTATTTTTTGTAAATTTGAGGTCATCAAGTGAAATTATTACTACCGTTTTTCTGAAAAAAATATGAACACCGAAGCCCGTTACTAAAATATTTATTTCATAATCATGCAATCTACAGAGCTTACAGCAACTTTTAACAAGTATTTTTTTACTATTGGGTTGATGCAAAAGTTATGACCGTTTTTTATGATCCCAAGTAAAAAAAAAAATCTTTAGAAATGATGAAAAGTATCTTCTTTTAAATGATTCCATTGTATTAAGGATGCTTTCCCTTTACTTTCTATTCAGTTTTGGCCTGGCCAGAGTACAGTGAAGAGCCCTTGTATTTTTTCAAAATGTCAGTCGATAAAGTGCATTCCGTAAAGACAATACCGCGAGTGTGACAATCAAAAACATTTGCGAAGTGTATGGAGCAGATGTCATCAAAGTTCTACTGGTACGAAGATTTTTTACAAAATTCCTATCTGGGGATTTTTCACTAATTGATAAACCACGTACCGGGCGATCATTGAAGTCTGATGACGACAAGCTAAAATTATAGTGATAAAAATGCAGTTCCACCAAGAAATGTCAGTAGGAAAACTCAATTTAATGACAAGTTAAAAGTCATAATTGACACCAATCCACGTCTAACCACCAGGAAGATCGCGTCAATCGATGATGGGAGTCAACCAAACAACCGTATTAAGACATTTGAAGCGTATGAGGATGGGTTCGCGGTACGACGTTTGGATACCTCATCAATTGTCGGCTGCCAATTTATTAGATCGTATTTCAACGTGCGTTGCTTTGAGTGCGAGACAAAAACGTGAACCTTTTTTGCATCGTTTGGTAACGGAAGATGAGAAATGGGTTGTGTACAACAACGTGACAAGAAAAAGACATTGGGCTATACATAGAAAATCCCCATTAACAACAACTTCGAAGGCCGAAATCCATAAAAAAAAAGTTATGCTTTGTGTTTGGTTTGATTGTAAGGGTATTGTGTATTTTGAACTCTTGGAACGCAATCAGACAATGACAGCAAAATAATATTGTCAGCAATTCTCCAAATTGAACATCGCCCTTCAAAAGGATAGACCAGAATTGGTAAACAGAAAAGGGGTAGTATTTCATCACGACAACAAGCGACCACATGTGTCTATGATGACCCAACACAAGCTAAATGAGTTGAATTGGGATGTTATCAAGCATTCAGCGTATTTTATAGATCTTGTTCCTTCCGATTTTTATTTATTCCGATCAATTAAAAAAAATGATACAATAGAGCAGGTAAAAACATCCCTTACTACATTTTTCCCATCAAAATCCACGGAATTTTACACTAATGGTAATAATAAGTGGATAGAAAGATGGAAGAAGGTCATAAGAACTGATGGAAATTATTTAATTGATTAAATATATAATACAAATCTAATAAAAAATGTTTAATTGTAAATGTAAAAAACGGTCATAATTTTGGCATCAACCCAATAATTCAATTTAATTAAGTCACAGTAAAAAAATTGTTAGTACTAAACGTTAAACCGTTATACTACCGGGAGTCTTACTTAATTCTGACCTGTCTCTTGACGCTCAAATTAGTAACACGATAAGTTCATGCTTCTACCAGCCAAATTTAATGCATACGCTGACATTTTCCGGTAGATGCCGCCCGTCAATTAATAAATGCGTTTGTAGTGTCTAGAGTTGATTATTGTAATGGTATCTACACAGGTCTAATAACATTATTTTTTTAAATTTTGTTTATTTAGAAAAACCACAGCAATACAAAAAAATAAACACAACAAAAAATAAAGCTATAAAAAACATAAAATAAAGTCAAATCAGTTTTCCACATAAATACAATTATAAAAATCCAGTTCAGTTAAACATTAATGCATGTAGAAGTGCATGTGTGCGAGTTTTAGTGTGCGAGGATGCGTGGGAAAGTGAGTGGAGTGAGCGGTGGGTATGTGAATATGTGTGTGAGTGTATATGGGTGTGAGGGTGGGTTTATGGACAGGGTGAGTGTGTGTGATATGAGTGAATAAAAACATCTTAAAATTTTTATTAAGAAACATATTTTGTATAAAAGTGGGTTAACTGCAGTTAAATTAATATTTATTTTTTTTAATTTTATTTATTGGGGATATCAACAGTAATACATGTAATACAAATATAACAAATAACATATACAGAGAATAAAACCAATGACAGATATCCACAGAAATACATTAAATACACATACAATACATACTAGTGTGTTTGTGTGAGTGTAAGTGAGTGAGAGGGTGGGTGTGTGGGTGTTATATTAGAAAGAGGGTGTCAGGTATCGAAAATATAAATATATATAAAATATTAAGAAATAGAGATAAAATTTAATAAAATAAAATAAAACTTTATTATTGAAACTAAGTATAAGACAAAAAAGAATGTTTTAAGACGCGCATTTTAAATTTTATTTTTTTACAATCAAATGGATCAATAAGGGGAAAGTTCAAATTATATTCACTAGCAAAACGTATAAGTGGAGAGTTCTGGGCATAGTTCGTACGAACTGCTGGCACATGAAATAGAGAGCTCGACGTGTGACGGGTGCGGTAGCCGGGGACATTTAATGATAACTCTGACAAAAGAGCCGGACTATCAAGGCGTCCACTGAGTATGTCATGAAGCACCCCCATGTCCAACAGTAGACGGCGATCTTCTAAAGTAAGCAAGTGGTGTTTTTTGCAGGAAGACATATAATTGAGATCGGTATACCTGCATCTCCAGTTAAGATGTCTAAGAAATGTCCATTGAATTTTCTCAAACTTTTCTTTATGTGTGACATATTGTGGAGACCAAACAGAAGAGGCATACTCGAGCAAACTGCGAACATGAGCAAAGTAGACCATTTTAATACACGCGATATCTTTAAATACCTGACATGTACGAAGTACAAAACCAAGGTTTCTATGTGCACGGGTCAGTATGTCATCGAAGTGATTCTCAAATGTAAGTTTGCTATCAAGAATAACACCCAGATCGCGTACGGTATCAACTCTCTGAACAGGTTGGTTTGATAATATATAATGATATGGGATTGGATGTCGACCTCGCGAAAAAGAAATAAGCAAACACTTTGATACATTGACGTTAATACGATTTTTCAAATAGTATTCTGTCAAACGGTTTAGATCATCTTGAAGTTTAAGACAGTCAAGGGGATTCTTAACTTTGAAGTATATTTTTTTATCATCTGCGTACATCAAAAATCTTGCGTTCATAAATACAACATAAATATCATAGAGATACGCATTGTAAAACAATGGTCCCAAATGTGAACCCTGGGGTACTCCGGAGGAAATATCAGCAAACTCAGATCGAAAACCACCAAGAACAACAGCTTGGCTTCTATTGCTGAGATAAGATAAGATCCATCTGTGAACGTCTCCTTTTACACCCAAGTTTAAAAGTTTTCTCATAAGAATGATATGATCCACTCGGTCGAAAGCTTTTTCGAAGTCTGTATAAATTACATCAACCTGCTCAAGTTTGTCCATACAGTGAAAAACATAATCTATAAATTCTATCAAATTGGAGATAGTAGATTTGCCTTTCAGAAACCCATGTTGTTGGGGAGGTATTCCTTTTACTATGATTGGATAAATCCGAGAATAAACTATTTTTTCGCACACTTTGCTGAAAGTATTGAGTATGGAAATACCTCTATAATTAGAAATTTTATTTTTTGAACTTTTTTTGTGTATTGGTAAGATATGAGCTTCTTTCCATTTCAGGGGAAAATATCCTTGCTTGAGAGATAAATTAATTATTTTATTGAGAGGGATACATAATGATTTTGCACATTTTACAATAAAATATGGAGGTACTCCGTCACTTCCAGCACCTCCATTTACGTCGAGTGTAGACAAGAACTTGTGTACCTCCCTTTCAGTAGTTTCAATTTTATCTATTAAACTACCGTCATCACAATATGGTGGTGCAAGATTTTCTACAGAATATGAAGTGCAAGGTTTGCTGAAGACCGAACTGAAGAAATCATTGAATCCTTGACAAATAGACTGACCACTGTTATATTTCTGATCATTATACTCGAAGGATTTAGGGTAAGCAGAGCCACCTCGACGTTCTTTTATATATGACCAGAGTTGCTTGGGGTTGGATTTGATGTTATTTTGTAAAGATACAACATGTTTTTGAAAACAATCTTCCTGAAGTATTTTTTGTCGATGACGCAACAGAGCAAACTCATCGTAATCGAGAAGGTTACCAAACTTTTTCCATTTGGCATGAACTTTCTTTTTTTCTTTAATTAATTTTAACAAAGAATCACTAAACCAAGTAGGATATGAACGTTTGCGACTACGTGTGTCGAGAGGAATGTGTGTTACGATCAAATCATTAATTAAATCGTAAAACCTGGAGACGGTATCTTCCAACGATAAGCCGAGGAATTGTTGAATCCAGTTAATTTGTAAAAACTTTTTATTAATCAGATCGTAGTTTCCTTTCCGAAACCTTCTAATTGGTAAACTGTTTTCCTTAAGAGGGACAGTAAAAATATCATTAATGAAAATTTCTAACGAGGGGTGGAAAACATCTATGCTTTTGAAAAATACATTATAATTACGCGCCAAGCGAATAAGAGGAGAGTTCTGTGCATAGTTGCTGTGATGTAGGTACATGAAAAAGAGATAGATTCGTGTGACGGGTCTACCAATGAACAAAATGACTCGCCTACGGTCTGTATTAATTGTTACAGCGATACTTATTTTCGGAATCTCTAAGTTCAGTAATTTCACTTCACTACTCCAGGAATTACACTTGTTTTCCACAGAGGGTGGAATACAAACCCTGTTAGCTTATGTATAAATCACTGCACAACTCTGCTCCGGAATACTTAAGGGAACTATGTATTCCAGATGAACTAGCTGACAGGCGTCTTACGCTTAGATCAGCTACGTCTACGGCGAAAGAAAAAAATATTATATCTCTACGCAAACAGGGCACTAAATTCAGTGAACGCGCATTTGCGGTCGCAGGCCCTATGGCATAGAACGCTCTCCCAGCAGAGGTGCAAGGCTGTGATAGTGAAGTGACGTTTCGGAAAAAACTTAGAACCCACTTGTTCTCTAAATCATTTGAATAAATCCGTAGCATGTGATAACAAAATAAATTGTTTTGGTTAAAGTACAAATTTAAATGCTTCAGTTAAATTTATTTATATATATAATCACTTTGTAAAGCACCCTTAAGGTATTATATTACGAAAATGGCGCTATATAAGTTATCCATAATAATTATACGTTTGACAATTACAACACCAAGGTTGAGGGTTAGAAAGGCAACACTACTTCCCTTTGATAGGAAAAGACTGCACAAAGTATTTATTCAGTTCCTGCCTAGAGCATTGGGCTTCCTTGACAATATACACAATTTATCAGTCATTCTGCACTTTCACTCAGAGACGAGACTTTGGCAAATATTGGGCACCCCTGAGAATCTTATCATTTACTTCTCAACCAAAGAGTTAACAGAGTAAATATTCTGTAATTATTCTAAGGATTCTAGACTGGTCTGGTAACATCCATCAGACCGTCCAACATTGCTTTCCTTTCCTCATTCAAGAAGAGACAGTGACATAACACTTTGTAACCCTGTCTGCGGAGATCCCTCTACAGAGGCCGATTCCCAACCTAGGGGATGCCCTGCTGAAAAAACACTTCAGTGACGTTAATTTTTTGCTGTGCCAAGGTGTCTTTGACCATTCACCAGCTAACTCGACCAGCTTATCAGGTTACGCATTTAAAAAAATGATCTTAAAAATATTTTCTTTGGTGCGGTAAAAATGAGAACATTTAATTGTACGGCAATGTTTCTCTAAAATGTATGTAAAAAAATAATAAAAAATAACTACTTTAAGTCGGCCTCGCGGTTTAATGGTCAGTGTGTTTGCCTACCACGCAAGAGGTCTTGGGTTCAATTCCCGACATGGTTGATATGAAATGTTTATTTAAAAAGTTGTTTTTAAACTAAAATATTTCATAGTCGATTGACTGGTACCTGAAGCGTAAGACTCATCTTATCTTCATGTAACAAAATAATAATTAAGATACGCTGCGATTGGGGTATCAATGAAGTACCCTATGCACCATTATGTGTGGAAAGGGAATGATGATGATGATGAATTTAAGTGACGTCACAAGTTTTTATAAATCATCCAATGATAGAGTGATGTGATTGATTTCCGGTTTCCGGGAAGGCCAACTCACCAATCAGAATAACTCACTGAAGAGAACGAATATGGTACATAAATCTATGAATAATATTTTTTGTTTAAGTTTGATAGTCTTTTAACAAATAAATAAATAACGTTGAACGATGAACATTATTATTATACCTGCCGCACGGCGCCCGGCACACGACGCGTCATGGACGGTTTATTGCTATTTCTGTGTGAAATATTTTGGCATACGGACTTTCATATCCATAAAAACGTCAAATATATTTTATGAAGCAAATAAAAACAGTCGTAAGTGTACATACATATTTTGATGACTTATTTATCGATCGATTTCGTTATTTACTTTCTTTTAATAATAATATATTTATATGATTTCCGATATGATGGGGTTCGAATTGTCAGTAGGGTCGCAGTGAGTCACATCTTGCTGGAGGGTGCGATTAGTTGCATTCCACCGGCAACACTACTGACTAGTCCAACTCGTTAGCGTCCACGTCGCGAACCCTGGGCAATGGGATCACACTCATAACGGTGTGATCACAGCAGATAACGAAAGGATGAAAGGCGAGTTTATTGGCGCCTCCAAACCAGAACCATCCAGCTAAGGAAAGGTAATCCGGACAGAAAAATTCACTAGAGAAGGCAACGGGAAACGACTCTCGTGATCTTTTCCCGGGATTCACTATGGCGAGTAAATCTAACAAGCAGTTGTCCTGGCTGCGGAATATAAGAGTCGCCCAGGACCGAGATGCTTTCGCTGTAGTGATCGCCAACGACGAGGGGACCTGACAAGGCACTCCAAGAAGAAGATATGATTTTTAGAACTTAAAGCTAAATTTAAATCACCCGCAATAATCTATGTTTCGTTTGTAACTAAAAATAGAACAAAATAAATAAAGTAATAATGACAATTCAAGCGATTCAAGCAATTTATAAACGTTTCAGTTCTTTAACAAAAAATAAATATAAAGAGTTGAAAAAATATCTATAACATATTTTTTATAGGCAAAATGATGAATACTACGCAGTGTATAGAGTGGTCACTTAAATCAGGCAATACTAGATACGTAATACAACTTTTTTTTTTCGAGTAATTTTTTTATAAACCCTGTAAATGCGTAGATTCTCATATTAAAAAACAATCGTTTTTGTACCGTTTTTGGGGGTTATTATTGTATTTTATACTTCAATTTTATTTTGATCCTTTTCAGGACCCCGATTACAATAGGAGTTTAAAAGAGTTATCTTCAATTGTCTGTAAAATAAAGTCGAAACTTAAGTACAAAAATGAATATATTTAAAAAAAAAACTATTATCGTCGTTAACCTGTAAGCGAACATGTGAATTATTAAAATATATGCGAATATCATGTGTAAGCAATATTATGTATCTTTTTTGGGTGATACCGTGTATGTTGGATTTGATCCGACGTTTCGGCTACCATTGCAGGAGCCATCTTCAGGGAAAACTGTGTGTTTTATAGAGAAATGTATGTGTTTATGTACTAGTAATTTGTACCGTGTCACAGTCAGCAGTAGGCACATTTCTAGTTTTGTAGGAAAGAATAATTATGTTTATGTACTAGTAATTTGTACCGTGTCGCAGTCGGCAGTAGGCACATTTCTATTAGTTTTTGTCATATGTAGTGCTGGGAACCATGTTGAATTTAATTTAAGCCCGTCGTCTTTGTTTATAATATTTGGATGTCTGTGTATTTCAATTGCCTCTTTTATTATTCGTGCACTATAATTACTAGGTTTTTGTAGAATTTTTGGTTCAAAAACGAAAAAATGTGCCTACTGCTGACTGTGATACGGTACAAATTACTAGTACATAAACACATACATTTCTCTATAAAACACACAGTCTTCCCTGAAGATGGCTCCTGCAATGGTAGCCGAAATGTCGGATCAAATCCAACATACACGGTATCACCCAAAAAAGATACATAATATTGATAACAGTGACCGTGAAAACCTTCGCACCTATCATATGTTAGGTTTCGATCTAAATTTGTTGCAACAGAGAGGGAAAACATTTTTGAGAAGTGAATATGGGAGTCTAGGCATTTACAAGACTGATAAACAGTCATTGGCTGTTTTTTTTAAATTTTTTTTTTTTTAAATATTGGAGTTGCTTATTTTTTGCCTTACGTATTATGTACAAGGCTTATATTAAATTTAAAAGGTATGTTCCTTTTAATTACTCTGACCATAGCGTGCGAATCTGGTGGGATAATTTAATTGGCTGGTTTAAGCGTTTACCATTCTGCGTATGTTAAAACATTTACATTTGCTCCACTCTTCCATCCGTTGACTTTTGTAAATCATAAGAGCTTTATCACGTGAGTGAGATTCATCCGGCTGAGCCATTTCACCTAAAAAAAACTTTTTTTTAGGCGTTGCCTAGTGAGTGAAATGGTTCAGCCGGTTAAATCTTTCCCACATGATAAAGGTTTCAGCTCCTGTACTTCAACAAAAGTCAAGGATTTTCAAACATAGGCAGAATGATAAATCTTACACAATGTGTAAAGTGGCCACTTCAACCAGCCAATGACAATTCATAAGCCTCGACTTCCGTATTCAACAAATTAAAATCTAAATAACTTCCTAGGGAGGAAATCCAGCCTGTCTAAAAACATTTGGACATATTCAAAGTATTGTTGATCATAGGTTTACTTTAATCGCTTTAAAAGTTTAAATAACTCAACGATTCACAAATAAAAACTCAGAAAATTCGCGAAGAAAACGCGTTGAGGAGTGAGATCGTATTATATTTTACATAAAAACCAGCTAGAATTTTGAAATTTGTATGAAAAGCGTTTTTTTGTCAGCCAAAGTTTTCAATTCGAATAAAAGTTAACGTGTAATAGATTTCGTGACAGCTATTTAAAATGAAAAAAGTTCTTCCTATAGAAAAATTTGAAAGATGAACTTAAGCGTCTTAAAGTTTTTTCAGGAACTTCAAAGGCAGTCCCGTGTTTAGTGGAGGCAAATGTGAGAGTTGTTTGATGGGTGAGTTCACTACTGTCACTTTGCCAATATAAATATTGTATTATTAACCCTGGAAGCTAAAACCACGATGTCATGACGTTGGATTTAAAATAATATTTTATTTACAGTTGCGAACGTTATCAAATATTTATGAAGATGAATTTCACATTACCGTGTTTGGATTATCACCATTATTTGTTTGGAAAAATACGTATCTCAGTTTGCTTTTAAATTACCGTGAGAAAGTGAGCACTTACCTAATTTTTTGTTACTCGATTTTGTGACGGCAACTGTCTGCCAAAAAAATTAGTCAACTGTTGACTGATGGATTTTCATCAGATATTAATACAGAAAAAAATAATTATGTGCAATTAATTAATTTTTTTAATGGAAAGAAAATTTAACAATACGAAAAATTATTAGTACAGAAAATAAAACAACAGGAATTAAGTACAGGCGTTGAAAAGTATTTTTTCAGAAGAGAAATCAAGTATCCCATTTGATTATTTTACCGCTTTATATTCATGCTTGATACGATGATAAGTTTCAAAATCAATAAGAGAGTTAGCTTTTTTTTATTAATAGACTATTTAACTAAGCCAAAATTAAAAATAAATAAGTTTATATATCGTATTATCAACGCCATGATTCTTAAGTTTTGTAACATTGAAATTACTTCGCCCGTGATGTCACAAGTTCTCATATGTGCGTTCTGCTGATTGTTGAGTTGGCTTTCCGGAAACCGAAAATCTATTAAACACTCTATCATTGGTTGATTCAGATGAACTCTTGACGAAGTTCGTTGTTATGATTTTTTTTATACATTGTAGGGAAACTTGACCATACAATAAAATGCTCTTATTTTTACCGCACATAAGAAAAAAAAATCAATTTCCCGTAGTTTTAAACTTCCCCATTGAAGATAAAGTCGGTTCCGTTTGCCAATTAAACTTAAATTGAGACCATAAAAATAATAATTTTTAAATGCCAACCTACATAGTCTCTGTGGCTTTTTCGCGTTATCAAATGGTAACATGAATTGAGCATTTTTATAGGATAATAAATATTTTAAAAAACGCTTCAGCTTTTTTCTCAGTTCGACTCAATAAATTCAAACATTGGGTGGAAGTAAGCAATGGGGGCTGGTTTTATTTTTGAACAGTAAACAGTTTTGGAAAGGAAAGTGTCAACAAGGGTTGGAGATGGATTTGGGTTCTGTGTGATGAATGGTATCAAAGTGAGTGATCTGTGTCACAGAGGGGCGCGGGTGGCAGAATCGAAAATGTATTTTGTGTCGAGAAAATTGACGACATATTCACATTTTCTTGCTTAATAACGCGTCATTCTGAAAACACAGAGGCAGAGAGTAATCGGTTTATTTCAAACACTAAAAAAGGTTTATTTTCTTAATCGAAAAACTGTTTAAATATTAACTTTTATCTCCACGCCAGTACACAAATGATATAAATACCTATTTTAAATGTAACACTTTTGAATTTTAAAATGCAGTATATAAATTTATTATCTTTAAATTAAAAAACCAAAATAATACTATGTTGATTTCAATTGTGTATGTTTATTGACTTACTCGTATATCTGTATTATCATTTATTCGAATTTAAAATTCTCTTTATATAACTGATAAGAAATGCACTTCTGTTCTCTCCACTGTATGTGAATATATGAATGTGTTATTTTGAATACCCATATATTTTTTACTTATATGTAAAGATGATTATTAACATGTATTTTTTATTTTTCTTACTCTTTTTAATATTTTTTTTTGATACTTTTGTGTAAAATACATATCTATCTAAAAATACAATATAAATAAATATAAATAAAATATAAATATTTAAAAATGCACTTCTGTTCTTTCTACTGCAATATATGTATGTACAATAAAATATGAATGGGATACCCATATATTTTATACTAATATGTAAAGATGTTTTTTTCAGATTTTTATTTTTATTTTTCATCTTTATTTTTTGTTATTTTTGTGTAAAATACATGTCTGTTGTTATATTTTATGTATATGTGTAAAACATGTAAAAACCTAAGCAGCGTTTAAATAAATAAATAAATAATTATATATCAGTGATAGCAGGTGCATTTTAAAAATAACATGTTCTTATTCAACGCTACGCCAACTTCACCGGAGGAATTGAGTTATATCATACACTTTATTTTTCATTAAGTGATTGACGACCTCATAGTATAATGGTCAGCACGTTTGCCTACCATTCAAGAAGTCTCGGGTTCGATTCCCGACATGGTTGATATGAAATATTTATTTAAAAGGACGTTTTCTTTATATATTTCGTAGTCCCTGGACTGGTATCAGGAGCGTAAACTAATTATCTTACCTTCGTGTAACAAAAATGATCAAGATAAGCTGCGATTGGTGTACCAATGCAGTGTCCTATGCACCATTAGGTGTGGAAAAGGAATGATAGTGATGATGATTTATTATTAACTGTCTAATTATTAGTGCATTCAGAGCTGTGCAATGTTGTCAACGTACATTGATCGATGACACACAGACATGCAATAATTTCTCCTGAAAAATAGAGCAACAACTCAACGTTATCTATTAGATACAATGAATTAAATACTGTAAGACTGACAGTAATGCACATAAAACACCCGTCTACATAAGAGCAATATCCTGCAGTACATTAACTTCATTACGCACTTCAGAGGAACGCGGCCTATAAAGAGACCACAGGGCATGGTGATGCCCAGTCAGCACAAAAAGTTAAACCAGCCAAGTCAGCTCGACGCAATCACTCAGTTCCAGCATGTAGTCCAAGTGCAGTCAGCTCAACTCAACGTCGCCGTCATGTTCGCGCTACACAGTCAAGTGCTGTATCTTAATCGACATGCAATAAAGACGCATTAAATATCAACCTCGCGTCTTCTGTCAGTCACCCAGTTGGGTAGGAGCTCTACATCTCAGTAACCAGAAAATTTCTACAAATATATACCGTGCGTGGAGCATTCTGCGCTCTCTTCGTATTAAAAGTTTCTCATTTATAAATTAGATTGGTTCCCACAAATTTAGCCAGCCATTTTCATCTTTATAAATATAATTCCTCTGTACGTGTGATGTCACCGAACTCCTCCTAAACGGCTTAACCGATTTACGTGCGCTTTTCAGATAAATATAGATCTTTGCGCTATGCGTGTTCGTAGATATTAAAATCGCCAATGTTATGTGTAAAGAATAAGTTAGGAGCATAAATGTTTTATTCATTGATCTACCAGGGTTGCATTCGAGGAAAGTGCATTTACAAAAAAATTAAAAGATGTTGTTTTTTTTGTATGTTTATAAACAACATTTGCTTGTTATGGATTCCAATCAGATTATTTTCTTAAATTCCTTATAATTTCTTCCCATTTATATCTTTTTACTGGATGTTTGGTAATACTTAAATAATATTAAATTCAATACATTTTGAAAAATCGTATTCCTACATAAGTACACCACTCTGTTGGTGAGAAGACCAAAGTTTGACGTTTGCAAATATGCCATATTTAAAAAAATATTTATTTTATGTTTTAGAATTCAACCATAAACAAGTACCTAGGTACCTACTTAAATTCAATATTAACAATTTTTAGTTTTGGAATAATCACAAACAAGTATCTTAGTACCTACTTATCAATTAAAATACTTTTTTCAAGCTAATAGCAGGCAAGCTAACGTTCGGGCAGGACAACGTCTGTCGGGTCCGCTAGTATTTTATAATTAACTAAGTATTTAGTTACGAGCAAGAAAATAGAATCATATTTGAAGGCCTATTCATTTATACATACAGTCAATAAAAATTGCATCACATTCAGTGCATTATATTTCGGAAACGTTAAAAGGTAAGCTAGTAAGAGGACGCCGAAGGTCTCTTGCGAGATGGATAGACTGAATAAAAGGGTCCTTAGTAAACGCTGCTTTCAACTTGGCCCAAGGAATAGAGGCGTGTCATATATCTGGTGCCTGGCATTCCTAGACTAAAACGTTAAGTTTTGAGTAATCCAATGAAGAAGAAGACATAATATTGGCAGATACAGATGGCAGATTCACATGAAATTTATTACATATAGAACGGCTCTTCTTCTTTATTTTATTGGTAATAGTTCTAGGTAACTATTTGTTACTTTTGTTAAAAATTTGTTTTAAACTTCTTTATTAGTGTTTTTTTTTCTTTTTTCGTTTCTTTTCTTAATAAATTTATAAGTAAAAAATATTTCTCTTTGTCATTTTTTTTACATCATTGTATATTTTTCTACATAAACATATACTATTTACCTAAATATTAGTTTTCAATAATAATACATATATTTATATATTTTTGTATTGTTATTCAAAATTGTCTTCTTTGTTATTTTTTTAACTGGTTCAAAGTATTTCTAATACCAAATTATCTTTTTTTATCGATAATTCTACAACTGGTCATATTTTATTAATTTATATAGTTTATATTTCTTAGACTTTCTAAATTAATAATATTGTTTTAAATGCTCTGTATTACTTAAATTAAGCTTACATGTATGTATATTTAATTGTATTTGTAACTAATATGTAAAAGGCACTAAGTGCCGTTTATTTCAATAAAATAAAATAAAATAAAATAATATAATTATTTAAATCATTACCAAAAATATTAGCCAAGAATTAAAACCATTTTCTTTAGTTATCGAAATCTTATTTTCAAATTAAATGTGATTACTTGTGCCAGATTTAAAAATTAGTTGACTCCAAAAAATATCGGGGAATAATTATTGTCAGAATTTGCGATGGGAGGTGCAGATCCGGTCGATAGTTTCCAGATTAACATAACTGTGTCTTGTATTATGTTCGCTTAGGAACACCTTGGATCTTAGCGCGCTCCGAAATGGTATAGTGGGCTAGGGAGCCTCCCTAATAAATGTGCAAAAGTTAATACTCAGTGATGCCTCTATGTCTCCAAAGTTTCCCATTTGAGACACTGTTCCAATTCAAGAATGTACTGAATAGTAGAAAAATGTTTACAAAAGAGTCATTGACGCATTCGTCATACGACTACAAAAAGAGATCTAAGCAAAATCTCGTATAAGGTTTTGTAGTTCAAATGTAATACCTAAAACATGTGCGAGTTTTGCACATTTTTTTTCTCTTGTGGCCCCAACATGAATTCTGGATGAACTTGGTTCTCCAAAACAAAAGCCATCTTCGGGAAGAATACTCAAAATTACATTTTGTCTAGGCAAAGAGACCATTGCAAGAGACTGCTGGGAGACATTGCTTAAATTGGTGTATTTTGACAATGTTTGAGTATGTCCAAATGCTTGCAGACTGGCTGGATTTCCTCCCTAGGGAGTTATTCATATTTAAATTTATTGCAACAGAGAGGGAAAACATTATTGAGAAGGGAATATGGAAGTCTGGGGATTTACAGGGTTTATGACCTGTCATTGGCTGGTTTAAGTGGCCACTTTACGTATTATGTAACATTCACCATTCTGCCCATGCATGAATAAAAATTTTAAAAATAAAAATGTAAATAGGGGATAGATTTCTTGTTGTCCATGCGCTCTGTAGCTGCAAGACGTTCTGTTATCTAGCTCATATATATCATAATTGGAGACGAGGAACTAGAATCCCAACCGTCCATGCGCTCTGTAGCTGCAAGACGTGTTGGGATATTTATTTATTGTACAGCGCCCTTGAGGTGATTTTCACAAAAATGGCGCTTAATAAATTATCCAAACATTCTTATTATAAATATCCACAATTCCTCAACTCTTACATCTGTTAACTTTTGTGAAGTAAAGGAGATGAAATCTTTATCATGCGGGTGAGATTCATACGGCTGAACCAAATCACCTACTAGGCAACGCCTGAAAACAGTCAACAGATGAAAGAGCTGAGGAATTGTGGATGTTTAAACATGGGCAGAATGGTGAATGTTACACATTGTGTAAAGTGGCCACTTAAACCAGCCAATGACATGTCATAAGCCCTGTAAATGCCTGGACTTCCATATTCCCTTCTAAATAATGTTTTCCCTCTCTGTTGTAATAAGTTTGAATATGGTTTATTTTGAATTATGGTTTGGTGCACCAGTAGTTATTTCAGATAGTCATATGTAATTGTATGTTAAAATTTGAATTTTTGTATTTTAAAATTTGTACGCTTTAAATTTTGCTAACGCTGTATCCCAAATCAACACAGAAAGATCTCATTGAGTTGAGGATACGTTACTTTCTTCTGTTAATATTTGTGCCTACTGATGTAATAAATAAAAAAATAATGTTAGAATTATTATTGAAAAACAAATGTAATAAATAAAAATATTTTATTCGTTGTCGAAAGAGAAAAACGCCGCTTTTGAAATCTTGACGTAATTTGGTAGTTATGTGCAGAAAGAAAATAATCCTCGGGGGTACCTAGGGGGTACCTGGTTCTCTCGATCGGACATGTTTCTTCCGGTTTACCCTTTCGCCGTCAGAATTGGGAAAACAAGATTGAGGGTGACAGAAGGGACATTGAAAGCAGTAAACGTAAATTCTAAAAAAAGAAAAAAAAAACCAAATCTTTTGTAAGCAAAGAGTTTTTGAAAAAAATCAATTATTTACTATTCATTACAGCTAAAAAAAATGTTTTTTCAATGTGCGGATCTAAAACAAAGAGGCCACAAGACTTTAGAACGGATCCGGATAAGTGGATGGAGTCTTTCAATGTTAATTTTTAACAAAAGAACATTAATTTAGAAAACGATACGAGTCGCAAATACAATACTCGAGAAAACGTGTTCTCTTTATTTTCCAAGTGGATGTATTTAACGTTTCGCGCAACCCTTGACATAATTAAACATCCATGTATAATTATACAGCCTCTTAATAAAACGTTCTAAGGTTTCACAACTCGCAGCTCGGTATGGTATATTGTGTGCGAGAAAAGTGCTTTTACCGCGAAAATTTCAAGGGCCAGAGATAATTGCGGGCGAAGGAGATGAAAACGCGGTGGGGAAGGTTAGTGTGATTTTTAGTTCAAGTGCTTGTTCACGAAAAATATTCGGCTGGCAACTTGCAACGGTCAGGGCCGCGATTATGATGGGAAGCTAAGGACGTCATACCTTCACCATAACGGTATGGCTGAAGATAAATTCTCTCGAACGATTACGAAGATACACTACCGATCCCCCACCTTCAAGTTTTGGGTAGGTACATCGATATGTAACAAGGGGAAACGTACGTCACGGAACACATATCTACGAACTAAGTTGACATAGCTTCATTATGACGTGATAGTTGAAGATAAAATCTCCCGAGCGATTACGAAGATACAGTACCGATCCCCCCCACCACCAAGTTTTGATGCAAGTACATCGGTTTGTACCGACAGGTCTAGTACCCCTCGATACACATATCTACATATTAAAAGTGTCAAAAATTTTATTCCACCAAGCAATTCTTCCTTTAATTATGATTTATTTAAATTTTTAATCGTTCTGAGGTTGGCACTTTTTTCTTAAAAACTTATTTAAAAAAATGAGGGAAATAAGTGAATTTGAAGTCGAATTAAATTAAGATACACCTGTCAGTTTGGAAAACGAACCTCTGGATGCAAAAAAATATTTGGCTAGATTCTGCCCTATTAACATTTTTAATAGGCGGAAAAAATGTAGCCACTATAAAAAAAAAAATCGTTATTATATTTTTTCCATCTGTTTTATATTTTTCTAAGTGCGTATCGAGACGTCAAAAGAGTCGGTTTTGTAATCAATCGGTAGATAAATACAAACGATCGTTAAGCGCACCGTCTTGAAAATTGACAAAAATCAAATAAAAAGCATGTTCAAGCGAGTATTTTCGGCATTAACTGAGATTTAATGGAGTTTATAATCGCTTTGAAGTGGGCACTTTTTATCACAGAAGCTCATTTAAAATATAAATAAGAACTATTTTAAATTGAAATAAAGTAAGAAACGCTGACATTGGTTGGATTCGATCATATGATGTCAAGATGACAAGTAGGTCTCTGCTGGAACGGACATCAATTACGCCTATTTGAAAGTCTGCTGAAACTTCATATAAGAATATGTCAAATAAATAAACACACCAGCCAATGATAGGTCATAAACCATGTAAATCTCTAAATTTCTGTTTTCTATTTTTGTTGTAATGCGTTCATATTCTATTTTAAATTATGATAATGAACTTCTTGTAAGCGAATTCCATAGTGATTTGATGATTAACTATATTTACTAACTGTGCAGTATAAAGAATTACGACGACTTTTCTTTAGACATGCGACAGTTTTGCACTGAGTTACGTACGTTGGAAGCATACAGCATCCGTTTTCAATATTTGACAGGACATAATAGCAAAATAAAGTTTTTTTTTAAAATTATAAATTGACGAGCTGAACCCGGCAATGTTTTATTTTTTGTGATTTTAGTATATACTCTTTAGATTGAATGGACACAATCAAAAGTTTGATATCCATTATCGGATTTAGTTCAAATTAAATATGTACATACGAGTATACTCGTACACTTTTAGTTTTGTATTTCATAAATTATAAGGTGGCAGAGAATTTTGATAAACAGGTATTTGAACATTGTTTTTCCGTCACTGTCTTGCAGATTTCTCCCGATACTTTTACGTCTAACTAAAATAAAATAGACAAAATCGACGTTTCGTTGTCCTGTTTTCCGCATCTCGAAAGAGTATCAAAATAACATTGTCTGTATTGATACGTCTTTCGTTTTTCAAAAATAATTATCATATTTGTATACCATGCGCCCAAAGGCAGCGAAAATAACTGGGCGTTTTTACGGATTTTCGTATGGTTCTAGTTCCCATAATAAGCAATTCATATAAAAAAAACAAAGCAACAGTGACATAATAATGGTAAATACCTATAGTGTGTAAAAAAATACTGCTGTGGTGCCATAATATTCGAAAATAAAATGAATTTTTCTAAACCCACTTTACATGTTTATTTATTTACATACATAAGTTTATTGTACATTATTTTAGACAATAAGTCCCAACTCCATGGGATCAAAAGTTCTATGTTGAGATGGGACGAGTAATTATATGACACAGACACACGAGTACATCACCACAAATATAGGATTAGAAACATAAAAAATAATTATAAAAAAAATATTTAAAAAAACATATATATGACACATCAATATGGTAAACCGTAAACTCAAGCATTGGGTAAATCATTCTGGAGTTTCCTACTCAAATCCCTCCCACTAAGGAAAATCCAGTCCTTAACTCTTTTCTTGAAAATATTTTTTGTCCTTGAGAGTTTAATACTTTCTTCCAAAATATTGAACACTCTCGGTGCGATAAATGAGAGATGTCTCTGAACAAAAATCGTACGGGTTTTGGGTATGACATAATTCATGCTCTGGGAAAACCTCGTACGGACATTCTGCTGAGACCTCTCCTTATTGTTTGACCAGAAGCGTGTAAGTGCTTTTTTTAGGTACAGTTGTCTCATATCCAGCGTCTTCATGCATTGGAACAACTGTTCTGATAGCAATGTTAGAGAGCGCCAAAATATTATTCTCAGTAATAATTAATAAGAAATTATAAGTTGCTTTAAGATATATGCCGCACAACCGCCCCAGCCAATTATTTTACAGATTGCAGTGGATTGAAACAGAGCAAAGTACACACTTCTGAGAGTGTCAATATTCAGAATGTCTCTAAGAAAGGAAGATGGCACAGCTTTCTCAACCAAGAGTTCAGTGACTGGACCTGAGCCTCCCATCGTAAATTCCTATCAATGATAACGCCAAGGTATTTTATGAAGTCTACCCGTCAACCGTCACCTCATCACCAAGTTATATTAGTTTTATAAATCACGGTCCAAATACAAAATATTCATGTAAATATCTATTGGTTTAAATATGAAAAGGTTAAATGTTGATTTTTTTTAAGTAAATATTTGCGTTCTTACGATTTACCCGAATATTCAAATTTTTGGGGGCATTTACGAGTTGTAAATAACTCATTATTAGAAAATGGGAATCAGATTTGTAGTAGAGCGGGGTTCGAATCATGAACCTCTGATCCTTGAGTCAGTGATATTAGCCACATGACCCCAACCTGGTATTATAATTTGAGGGGAAAAATTTCAGTTGACGGATCATCAGTTTTTATAAATATAATTAAGGAATAATAATAAAGTGACAGTATGTAAACAAGTAGTTTTTGACTTGAAAATGTAGAAAAGAATATTTTGAAAAACATCGCATGCCATTGAAATTTCTCGAAACTATCGAATCAGTGTTACGTGCAAGCATTATCGGAATTTTAGAATGGGCGAAATTTTTCACCCCTTTGAGGTTTCATGATATTATAAACAAAGATAGCCGGCGACAAAATTGGGATAAAAAAGCGACGGCTTAATTTTAACATTGAAAGCCTTTTACACCAGGACAGGGGAGGGCAGATATATTCAGGACTAAACAAGAGCGAGATTTGGATTGTATTAGATACAGAGTAGCATCGAGGTAATGGCATTTTTTAACATTCTTTAACAAAAGTCTGATCATCTTGCGTTTATGTAATAAACTGTTTATGATCTATCCACGACTAGATAGACATACGGTTAGGTTAGGTAGATGTGTTGCAATTTGTTTTTCTGGCCATGTGGCTACAAGACCAGATCCCAGCAGAATGCTCGTGCGAGGATTTCCTGTAGTTTAAATGATGTTATACCGAAAACACGTACGGCTTTCGCTCAGAGAAATTTCTCTTTTGTGGCCTTAAGAGTGTTCAATGTTCTGGATGAACATTTTAAGTTATACAAAACGAAGGCCATTTTCAGGAGAAGTGTACAAATGTGGGTTTTGCCTAAGAGAAGAGACCATTGCGGGAGACTGCTGCGAGATATTGCATAGATTTATATTAGGAGGTGTTTGAACGAGTAGGTATTCTGGACATCAGGCAACTGTACGCTAGGGCATTTCTCGTTCACACGTTCACACACATAAAAATGGTGGGAGTAAATATAATACAATCTATCAAACAAGATAAAAAAAGAGACAACTATTCGTGCTGCCTAAAATAATAACGTCGTTTGGTCAGAGGAGTTACATGTACCATGCTCCCAAAATTTACAACACTCTACCTCTTGATTTAAAATTGAATACAAATAAACAGAAATTCAAATTATTTGTTAAAAAATGGCTTCTGGATTTGGGTCCCGAGAACTGCCTTGAGATGGTCACCCCACTAAAACAGAAGTCTATTTGAACTTGGAATTATTGTTGCATGTCTGCTGTTTATATTTTATGTTTATATAAAAATTATAATTTTGTAGAAACATTTAAAAAAAGTATATTGTTAAGTGTCTTCGGCACGGGTAACCTCAGTGAGGTCACATTATTTTTATTATTAATTATAGTTTGTAAGAGAAAAATACGAATAAATAAATAAATATCCATAGTGTTAATTATTATATGATATTTATTTATTATGTACTAGAACATACTATAAACATAATGTAAATGAATGCCTTGACAATAGGTTAGGCCAAGTGAGGTATTTATATAGAAAATAATAAAATGTAAAGTTTTATGTGAAATAAATAAATAAATGTATGGTACTATTAAGCTTGTTGTCCAGATGTTTATTGACATTCATGTTTTTGTAATATTTTTTATTAATAGTATTCTTTAATAATATGCATACTTCCACTTTCTTTTTTGTTGTATCTCAACTCAACACAGGCCCCTTAGCTTTAGAATACGTTATTATATTTTTGTAATATGTCTTTACATGTGATTGCGAATTATGTGGGTTTGCGTTGGTAACAATGTTTATTGTCACAAGTCAAGATCCTTTTACCCACAGCCACCGTTTACTTCTCACCTAAGTATTCTTTGATCATCCACCACAATAAGACATCGTGTAGTGAATCGCGCGTTTATTTTGTTGAACGTGTGCCGCATCATAGACTTTATTTCCACTAACCACCAGTGTTCAGCTCCAGATCGGGGGCCTGTCCAAGTATTGGCGCCGCTCGCAATTGACCAGTCGGATCACCAAAATTCCACCAAGAACGAACCAGGTTAGTGGCATCCATTCCCAATCCATTTCGTTCGTTGAAATTGTGACCGATTGACACTGCATGCCGTATATCGAGGATATTCTCTTATTTCATTAAAATTAAAATACAGTCCACTCCGCTTAATAATATCGTAGAAGCCCTAAGGCTTCGCCACCCGCAATTATTCGTTTTCCCACCAATATGAATAAAAATAAAAGCTATAGCATTACACATTCTAAGCTGATAAAGTTTGCACTTTAATAAAATGGAATAAAATCAGCAGTAATAATTGTCCTTAGTAGAGTAGGCCATGGATTAAATTTTCCCTTTAAGTTATCTTAAGCTCCAATGCAGCCCTGTTATCAGCGTCATCCAGCCAGGGGCGTAGGAAGAACATTAGTACCGCTGCTGGCCCCAGTACCTACCTTCTGCTATAAACTGTAAACGCTTTATCCCTCTCTACGTCTCTACCCATACAAACGAATAAACCGAAAACGCTTCAGGGCGATGCCAACGCTAGCAAAAGTATATTTTTTCCCTTTTAAAAAAAATTATATCTACTCCGAACTCGTGCAAACAGGTGAATAATAAATATTGCTTACGCGCTTAAAACTTCAACAGTGTTTTTGATAAAGTAAATATTTGAGGTTTTAAATCGTATTAAAAATAAGGACTTTAAATGAGTTTGGTATTTGCAGACAAGTAATAATTAGAAGCATTGCCCCAGGTTATAAGCGTAATATTTAAAACCATTAAAATAAAGTTAATAAGCAGGGTACGTATTCTGATGGAGAGTTAAAATTTATCTTAAATTGTATCTACAAAGTAAAATTAAGTGTTCTGTACGAAAAAAAAATAAACTACATTTTTTTCCATACATGTTTAATTACCGGTTATCGACGAAAATACTTTGAATTTTCAAACAAATATACACTCTTAGAGACTCTTATTATACACTTCACTTTCGTAAATAAATATCGATATTAGTAAATACCGTCTCGGTATATACCGATGAAGATAGTCGTTCATAATCGCGGCCTAGTTCAGTAGTTAACTCAACGGCCAGCCCTTCAGGTAAAACGTTCAAAAATGGCGCCGTAAAATTAATTTACTGCTAAATGTTATCAAATATTTGTCTATAACCACTTACCGACTTTTTTATGTCTGCTGGTTTCAAGACATACCCGTCTCTTCGTCAGAACACCAAATAAACCAACATGCAAAACCCACTATACCCCGTCATCATAGTTGTTACACAAAAATATAAAACCAACACGACATGCATTTCATTAAGCATATGCACTAAAAATATATATTAATAATTAATTCACTACTATTGGCGATCCCCGTGGTGTAGTGGCTAAGGTTCTCGCCTCACGTATGGAAGGTTCGGGGTTCAAATCCAGGTGAAATCACAAAAATTACATTATGAATTTTCTTAAGCCTTGCGGTCCTGTGCTGTAATTCACCACTCCCTAGTCTGCTGCGGTTAAAGAAACAACATTGAAATCCCCTGATAACCACACATAATATACGTGTAAAACTAAATTGGAAAAAATAATCCCCCTAGAGGGTGAAATCCAGTCTTTTGTCTACTAACGTTTGGACAAACTCAAAACAAGGTATATAAAAACATATTTATTGTTTATCTAACAATATTGGGCCTACTGGTCTGTTGTGGTGAAAAAAAAAGTTATTTGTCCGCCTCATAGCCAAATGGACGGAATAAATCAGCGCGTCTGCCTACCATGTAAGAGGTCACGGGTTCTATTCCCGACATGGTCGACATAAAAGATTTGAGGGTTTCAGAAGCAAAGTTAAAAATCTCAGACAAAAATAAAAAAATAGTTATTGATGTCAAAATAAACTATATCTATAAAAACCTGCCTACGTAAATAATAGCGTAATTCAAAACCATTTCTTAATCTTGCAAAAACAAATTTTAATTATACTACTGGACACCGCAAACTAAGCATTCTCCATTGAGTTGGTGAAGCATAATTACAAATCTCACAATTATTTTTTAAAAAGTTTTTCCCAAATTATTTATTAACTCCTTCTAACTTTGCTTCTAATACCTTTATTTTTTTTAATGGTTTTTTTACAAGCATATTTCATAGCCCGTGTACTGACACCTGAAGCGAACGACTAATCATCTTACATACATCTTAATTATCTGTATAAAATATTTTTAAAGAAGAAAATATAGTTCATACATTTACAAAGCTCTTGACCTATCATTAGTATGTAAAATCTATGACGTTACCTACCTGTAACATTCATATTTGTTTTCTCGGAATATTAATCAATTATCATTCTAAAATAAGCTTTGTAACGGAACAATACAGAGGCATCAACGGAAGTAAATTAACGCAGGTAGGTTCTACAAGTGAATATTTAACGTAACCAGAAGCTGACTTCCTGTCCGCCATGTTATTAGGTCGGCCATGACAGAAGGAAGCTTAGTTTCCGGTACTGCCCGGAAAGGAGAATATATTTTTAGGAAAAATGATATTTTGTGAAGCCTAATATCATCATCGTCAGCGTATTTTAATTTGCATTACAAAACTTAACAGAAAGTTTTAAAAAATTCGTAGAAGAAAAAAATGTAAATTACAATAAAATACAATAGCTTCTTTCAAGATAGACATTTTTTTTGCGCTTACCTTCTAAGCGAGATTTATTTATTTGTTGATATTTAGTATACTAATTAAAATTATAAATATTAATTATTTAATTAGTGAAAACCAAATGCAGCATATATAACGCCTGCAAAACACCTATTATCCTCTATGGATGCGAATCGTGGCACCTCGCTAGGGCCCAAAATTCTGAGTTTTAAGAATATGTGAAAAATTAAAATGTTTGGGTAAATCATAGGAGCGCAAACGTCTGGAGATCTGATATTAACTGAATGAAAACCAAATGCCGCCTATATAACACCTGCGCAACACCTATTTCCATCTACGGATCCGAATCGTGGCACCTCACTAAGGCCTAAAACGGAAAAATACTGAGTTTCGAGAATAAGTCTCCCCTAAGAATCCTAGGTGTGCGGCGGTTTGACTTTGTAAGGAATAAAGTAATAAGAGAACGGACGCAGCAAACTTCGGCGACAGCTGACATCAAACGAAGGCGATACGGTTGGGTCAGCCATGTACTGCGGATGTCTCCTGGGAGCCTTAACCCCACTTGCCTATTTTACAAGCCATCAGGTTCTCGACGTCCTGGACGTCCCGGACGTCTACTGCTAACTGTTCGTCGACAGTTAATGACAGAACTACGGGACGCGAACCTGACTTGAGAGGATGCACAAGAACTGTCGGCCGACAGAGATGCTTGGAGGATCTTCGTGGATATTATATGCTCCAACTAGGGAGAGGATATGGAATGATGATGACCATGCAAGAGGTTTTGGGTTCAATTCCCAAAATGATTGACATGAAATGTTTATTTTATTTTATTTAACAAACTATCGGACAGTGAAAAACAATAATAATACAGTAACAAATAATAGAATCAATACAACAAAGAAAAGCAAAGACAAGTTAATACATTAAACAGGCATTATGGAATCCAGGTTGATTCTACAAATATATAGTCAATTTATTGGGAATATTTTTTCAGCCTCTTCGTAAAAAAAACACAATTTACAATCAAAATAATTAAAATCTTGATTTTCATTTCCAAATCTAACCATTCTGGGTAGAAGCGCATGAAAACCACAATTAGTCTCATGATGACCAATGAACAGAATTTCATTATTTCTGAGTCTACGTGAAGAAACATTAAGAGATATTTGTTTGAGAATAGTCGGGACATCAAATAAACTATTGAGTATTTAAAACATGCAAATTAAATCTGCATTAAATTGACGTTGTGAGAGTCTGGATATATTCAGGAAAAGTTCCATATCCATATCCGTATATTTATAGTTATTTCTTGTGATTCCTAGTTTGTTTGCAATTTTTCTTTTAAATTTATTCTGAACTGATTCGATACAATTAATATAAGTAACATATGAAGGAGACCATATTACAGAAGCGTATTCAAGAATAGGACGAATCGATGATCAGTAAAGTGTTTTTAGAGTTAATTTATTTTCAAAATCAGATTTAGCTCTATTAACAAATCCAAAGAGTTTAGGTTCAAAGATTGCCACTTAGCGCGCACGACTGATCATCTTACCGGCATGAGACATAAATGATCCAAGGCACGTTGCCGTTGACCAAGAAATACAGTGCCTTATGCACCATTAAATGTGGAATGGAAATTCATTATTATTATTGGTAGACAAAGGTCAATAAATGGACGATGTCAGTAAATAAATAAATGAATTGGTGCTTGTTGGTATAAAATTAATTTTATTAATTTTATTTTATTTTATTGAAATAAACGGCACTTAGTGCCTTTTACATATTAGTTACAAATACTATTAAATATACATACATGTAAGCATAATTATAAGTAATACAGAGCATTTAAAACAATATTATTAATTTAGGAAGTCTAAGAAATATAAACTATAATATAAAATAATAAAATATTACCAGTTGTAGAATTATGGATAAAAAAAGATAATTTGGTATTAGAAATACTTTGAACCAGTTAAAAAAATAACTAAGAAGTAATTTTGAATAACATTTAAAAAAAATATATATTTGTATTATTATTGAAAACTAATATTTAGGTAAAAAGTATATGTTTATGTATAAAAATATATAATGATGTAAAAAAAATGATAAAGAGAAATATTTTTTACTTATAAATTAATTAAGAAAAGAAACGAAAAAAGGAAAAAAAAAACACTAATAAAGAAGTTTAAAACAAATTTTTAACAAAAGTAACAAATAGTTACCTAGAACTATTACCAATAAAATAAAGAAGAAGAGCCGTTCTATATGTAATAAATTTCATGTGAAATGAGTCACCAATGTCCTGGTACTTATTGCCTAGAGAGTGAAGTCTATTGATGACTGCATTTTTACCATATGATGTCGAAGTATTGTTGCCACAGTATTGGTAGGTTTGCCGAGTTGTCCTTTTCGGTACATTAAAACTAATTAGTGATAAAAGTGCAGGGGTGTCAAACATGGAATGGATTATTTTATATAAATTTAATAAATCAGTTATAACTCTCCTGTCACTTAGTCTTAATAATTTCAAAATAAACAGTAACAAATCATAATTTAAAAATTCAATACCAACACCTAATTTAAAATTTATAAATCGTAAAAACTAATTTTGGACCTTTTCAATACAATATTGGTGCCTAGAATAATGAGGAGCCCAGATTGTAGAGTTGTACTCCAAAATGCTTCTTACAAGTGACGTGTACATTATTTTAAGTACACCAATATCTTTGAAATATTTAGTGGTTCTGATAATGAAACCCAACATTCTTAGAGATCTATTACTAATGTTATTAATGTGACCAATAAATGATAATTTGGTATCGAAAATAACACCTAAATCACGTATTTCGGAAACGGATACAAGTTCAGAATTGCCAATAGAATAATTAAACATTATTGGAAACTTAGTCCTGTGAAATCTCATGATTTGGCATTTCTTTACATTTAGTTGGAGTTTATTTGTTGAGCACCACGAAAATAGTTTATTTAAGTTATGTTGGATAGTAATACAATCATCAATCATCAATAGTTAATTACTCTAAAAATTTTCATGTCGTCAGCAAACAACAAAACTTCGACACCATCAAATATGTCCACAATATCGTTGATAAAAATGTTAAAAAGTATCGGACCCAAATGGGATCCTTGCGGGACTCCACTAGTCGCCTCAATGGTACTGGATGTGGTGTCACAAATTTTTACTGCCAATGATCTACCACTTAGGTAACTCTGAAACCATTTTAAAATCGATCCACAGAAACCCAACTTGGATAACTTGTCGATCATGATTCTATGGTTCACCTTATCAAACGCTTTGGAGAAATCTGTATACACTGAATCCACTTGTTTACGTAAATTAAAAGAGTTCATAATAACATTTTCATATATTATAAGATTAGTCAGTCTTGATTTTGAAGGCATAAAACCGTGTTGATTTGGAATTATTATTTGATTGACAATTGAAGACATTTTTTGCAAAATTATTTTTTCGAAGAGCTTTGGTATTGCAGATTGTATACAAATCGGTCTATAATTTGTGACATCACATTTATCCCCACTTTTATGTATAGGTGTTAAGAAAGCAGACTTCCAATACTGGGGGAAATGTCCTTCATATAGCGACTTATTGTAGATAATATACAAGGGATATGCAAGGAAGTCAACACACTTTTTTAACAGTATTGTAGGTATTTTGTCAGGACCATAACTACGTATAATATAACTACTAATGTATACTGTATTCATTGTATTGCCAGCCTCGTGGTGTAATGGTAAGTGCGTTTGCATACCATGCAAGAGTTTTCGGGTTCGATTCCCGACATGGTTGGTACGAATTTTTTATATCTCTGAACCGGCACCTGAAGAGTAAGATCGACCATCTTAGGTTCATGTAACAAAAAAATGTATCAAAGTACGCTGCGATTAGTATATCAATGCAGTGCCCTATGCACCATTGGATGCGAAAAGGGAATGCTGATAAATATGAAGTAAATTATTGTAACTCCACAGTTAAAATACTTTGATGCATTTAGCCATCTTGTGCAAAAATTAAATTACTTCTTTCACTGAGCAACTAAGATTCAACAGTAAATTATCACAAGGTAAATACGCAGAGTGAAATACTCGTATAACTAATAATAAAAACGGTAGGTAATATACAAAACGAAATTTACAAACACCAATAATTGGCAAATAAATAAACCCTTGTCAATGCGAAGTAATTAATTATTAAACCCACCCGCGTTTATTATCCTTTTACCCCCTCACAAAGAATCAATGCGCAATGGTTTGATTTATCATGTCAAACTGTTCACAAATTGATTTTAGATTTTCAATGACAGATTTCTAACTTCAATTTCGTTTATAATTTCAATCAGTGTGGCTGATCATTTCCCCTAATGTTTAATAATAATAATTTGGTATGAATTATTTTGATCAATCACGTTATTAGCATACCTGCCGATAGTGAAAGGTTCTGTTTTGTCCATACATTTGGAATTCAATATGTTTTCGGACCACACAGTCAGCAGATCTCACAATTGATCCGTAATTAAGTTATAATTTATCAGTTCAGTGCGCTAAACTAATAATTTCCGGGTAGGCGCGCGTAGTCAGATAAGTAACAAAATAGGAAAAATAAGATTCAAATGCCACTTGACTAGATTTTTTTAACCTTTCGAAGTATATTTTGACGATTGCGTTACATTTTTCAATGTTCAAAATGTGTGTTTTCACACCGTTTATATTTAAATTTATTTCAACAGAGAGGGAAAACATTTTTGAGAATGAAATATGGAACTCTAGGCATTTACAGGGCTTATGACATATCAATTGCTGGTTTGAGTGGCCACATTACACACTGTGTAACATTCATAATTTTGCCCATGTTTGAACATCCATACTTCCTCAACTCTTCCATCTGTATACTTTTGTGAAGTAAAAGAGCTTAAACCTCTATCACGTTGGTGAGATTCATCCGGCTGAACCAAATCACCTACTAGGCAACGCCTGAAAACAATTTTCCAATTTTATACTTCTTTTACCAGGTAGTTAATTGAACAATGCTTGAATATGTCCAAATGCTTGCAGACTGGCTGGACTTCCTCCCTAGGGAGTTATTCACATTTAAATTTATTTCAAGAGAGAAGGAAAGCATTTTGTTCACAAAAGTCAAAAGATGGAAGAGTTGAGCAAATGTGGATGTTCAAGCATGGGCAAAATGGTGAATGTTACACAGTGTATAAAGTGGCCACTTAAACCAGCCAATACCATGTCATAAGTCATAAAAATGCCTAAACTTCCATATTCCTTTCTCAAAAATGTTTTCCCTCCCTGTTGAAATAAATTTAAATATGAATAACTCCTTAGGGAGGAAATTTAGCCAGTCTGCAAGCGTTTGGACATACTCACACACCGTTTATGTTTATTTAGAGATTACTACTGATTGACGGATTCAATATAAACAATATTTTTCTGTAGTTATTTTCAATACCTACATTTGAAAAACACTTTACTTGAACTGAATTTACCTAATCAAATCATACTTGTACCATTAATTGCACTGAACGGTTTAATTTATTTTGAGAGAAAAAATAAAGCACGATCTGAATATTTATCCAATGGATTGAATTTAAGGATATCTATCTTCAGTATTTATCTACGAGAAACTCTTACAGTTCAATTGGTAGGCTTTTATTTAAAAATAAGTTAAACAACTTTTAAGGAAATCGAATTTAAATAACGATAAATTAGACTCATTCCTTACGTCTAGAGGACATTGGATTATTTGTTTATCGAGACGAAAAAAATCGACGTGCTAACAGTTAATCTTTTCTTTTCAATAGGTTAAAATAAACTTGCAGATAATCTTTTAAGGCAAAAAAATATGAGTGTGTTGTTAGTGAAAATACAATATCTTCTCATTGAAGTTTCAAATTGTTTTTATTTATGGAAATCGTACTAAATACACTGCGCGCCCAACCGCCGAACAGGCGGGGTGTGGAAAATAGTTCCTCTCTCCAAATAAACCTTTAGATTCGAAAGCACGTGTAGAATTGTGAAAAAAAAAACATTAAGTTACTACGCATAAGTCGCCAATATGCAATACTGTAGGCAAAAAGTGAAAAGAAAAACACTATTCATTTATAGCGTTGTTTTAGACACCATTTTATATTGCACGCTTTAACCAACATATATTGAAACTCGCGATCCTATTACCGTGCTCCGGTTAAAACTGTTTAAGAATTTATAAATCTATATTTTTTTATATGCATTTATTTATATTATTATTGGGATATTTTCTTATTTATATTTGTATGATAAGGTTGTTGAGGGTTGGAGCTTCTACTCCAGTTAGAGATTGACAGAAAAGACACGTGGCTGCTGTTTGATGATTATTTATTACATGGCAAATAATGAATTATGTCGGGCGAATGTTGCGGCGATTAGGAGTTGCAGTAACTGTAGTTGAACTACATGCTAGAGCTGAGTGACTGTGTGGAGCACAGTCTTCGGGCTGGCTCGACAGACTGACGTTGACTGGTCGACTGAACTGGGCCTTGACTGCGCCCTGTGGTCTTTTTATTATATAGACCGCGTTCCTTTGTTGTTCATCTCTCGATGGTAGGGACCGTGTTAATTAACTGCAGAACGATGCTCTTGTTTTTCTATGCAATACAGTTAGATTTGCATAATTCGTTGTATTGGATTCTAAAGAAAAATATGACATTGCTTCACCGGTAATCGCACTGTGAAATGTTTTATCACGCGTATGTAATCGATTATGGACTATGAACTCCACACGCTCACGTTTCATTTTCTAATAATTATTAATGGTATATTTAAAAAAATGTATTTAGGATTTAATTTTTATTACTATCCGTATGTTTTCCAATTCATATATTTTTTTTTTATATAATTTATTTTTTTGGAATTTTTCAAGCATCATTTTAAGAAAAAGAATACATAAAAAAACTTCCTGCCTAAACACAGGAAATCCGAAGCTAGTCACAAAGAACCTCTGTATATTTTAAAATTTGAAATTAATTAATTTGTGACGATGAAGTGCTTAAATTTAACTACCTAGGACAAAATCCGTATAATATTTTAATAGTGCAATTTATCAAAGTTATTAAAAAAAAACACTTTTTTTTTACATACCGCATAAAATTACTAAAATATCAAACTTAATGCGTGTATCTAAACATAAATCAATGTAAAATAATTATAAACAAACATTTTGAGCGAGAAAATAGCGTCTTTTTTTTATTTTTTTATTATGTAAAAGAAATATTTGCGTTCTTATGATTTACCCAAATATTTAATTTTGAGGGCCATTTTCAACGAGTTGTAAATGACTCACTATTAGAAAATGGAATCAAGTTGGGGTAGAGTGGGATTCGAACCACGGACCTTTGGTCCGTGAGTCCGAGACACTAGCCACGAGACCACAACCCGATAATAAGAAACAAAGAAGAAAAGGCATCGTCACTTAGTACCGACATGTGCATCTACCATCTCAGTAAAATTACCACCTGGGCAGATAACAGCCGACGGTGAACACTTACAATACCTCAACCCTTCGGTTATAGGCCATAGCTTTCGCCATCTTATCCATAATATGTTAAGGAATGCTTAATTTGTTTAGATTTTTACTGATTCATTTTTGTGCCGTTTTAATCATGTAAATGTACACTTGCAATCTTATTACTACTTTGGTCGATTTTTTTTATTGTTAACCTTTTAAAATCAGTTTAAAGTTGCTAGAATATTATTGTCCATGCGCTTTGAAGCTGCTTTTGGTGATATTAACTTGCATGCATATAGTGTAAATTAAATTAACATAAAATTATTTCTTACTTAAACTTCAAATGTAAACAGGGTCTAGATTTTCAATCGCCCATTCGCTCTGTAGCTGCAGGACATGTAATCTAGATTCTATTTGTAAACGATTATTTATTAATTAAAAACTCCTCTTAGTTATTTTATTAGTGAAGTGTAAATGGGGGATAGATTTCTAAATGTTTTTGCGCTCTGTAGCTGCAAGACGTGTTGTAATCTAGCTCCTATAAAATAATCATAATTGTAAATGAGGAACAAAGATCTCTTGAGGTTGATTTTCCAAAAATGGCGCCATATAAATTATGTTAAATAAATAAAAATAAATAACATCAAAACATGAAAGTCAAAAACGCAATCGCATCAAAATAGTTATTCTAATTATGATTATTATTTTTACATGTTTTTTATTTAACTTTTTGTGCATAATGCTAATTGTACGTTGGCGGGCTTATTGCCAAACGGCAATTTCTTCCAACCAACCAAATTTTTTTTTATTTTTTTAAAATAATTCCAGTTACAAAACATATTTATTAGAAAATAAAAATGAAAAAAGCTAAAGATGGGCATAACTAGAAATAACTGTATTTGCACATAAATTACCTTTAATCAAAATTATTAATCAATGGGAAAAAGGAAAAAAGATGAAAGAGGAAAGGAGAGATTAAAGATGAGAAAGAAGATGTTTTTTCAGACGTGATTTAAACACAGACACTGTAGTAGCATCTTTGACGGTGGATGGGAGATGATTCCAAATTAAAGTCGCATGGACACTATATGAGTTAGAGAAGAAATAAATATTATTATCGCTATGACAATGTTCTAACTTTGAATTAATACTGTGTTTAGCTGTGTACACATTTTCATAACAAAACCTCTGAACTTAAAACTGGAAAACAACCGGTCCCCATCTGTACGTCAGATTATGCAGTTTTAGTTGGTAAAACTCGGTGATGTGTAATTTTTGTCGACATAGTTAAAACCATTGGTTAATTAGTGGTTCCGCGTTCGCTCCTAAAGGGCTGTGATATTGCCAACATTTCCGTCTACAGTACGCAAGAATTTATATCACGGCATGCATACATTTACTCTGTTAAGGTTGGCAGCCATTTTGATTTCGGTTTGGGGTTAAATATACATTTACGCCGCAAATATGATGCGTTCAATAATAATTTGTGATAGAAATTCTATTAGAGATAAAGCAGCGGAGTGTGCGGTATAATTTCTTGTATATTGTTAGTTGATTATTGAATATGGTAAGAAAGAGAATCGAGTAAAGACCTTTTCAATGACAATGTCTTAGGAGTGGCGCAACAAAACCATAAAGACAATCAGAGTTGCAATTTTATAAAGCCTAACGGATTATTATTACTATTATCCTAAATTCGGTAGTTTTATATCACCCGTCTATGGGAGGAGTGCTCTCCTGAAACTGTAGTAGTGTTCTAGTAAAATAATAAAATTGTAACTAATGTTGGTAAATATAAGTATATAACCACTTATTAACTTGTTTAGTCTACCGGTTTCGAGACGTACTCGTCTCTTCGTCAGGAAACTCACTACACCAACATACAAATACTAAAATACACCTCCACCTTCACCATCACCGTAGTATATATATAATATTTTCAAAAATACATAAATCACTTGCAGATTTATTGAGATGCGAACACCACCATGTTTAAACATGCATTAAGCTTAATTAAAAAATATTTAATCTCATATTGAAGAATTTGTAGGGAATTGTGAGAGAGAGGGAGTAGAGGTGGGGTAACGCGATTGGTTTATTTTTAATTTATTTATTATTTATTCAGGGTTCAATTCCCAGTGAGAACAAAAAAAGGGCCTTACTAAAAAGTTATTTTATTATTTACTAAAGATATATCATTATTTAAGTATTTTTTAATGTGAAAAATGCAGAATCGAACAGTATGCGGCTAAACAAACTTCAGTAGACAAAAATCCTACCATTAGGAACACAGAAAAGGGAATCAGGGACAGGAATCCGGATGATATCTCCAAGTCCTGGCTTCTGGGTAGTTTTTTCCTTTTTGGTGAACACGGCATTTTCACTCAAGTTATTTACAAACTATAATGATGAATGTGGCGGAGCGGCGGTCAGATGATGTAAAAATGTTCAGATGTGGGTAGATGATTATAGGACGAGCAGATGCGGGCAGATAAAATTCTAACATGCGTAAGTTGGCAGAAATGATCAAAAAGCGATTTTTTTTTGTGATTGTTGATGTTGGTTGCCATGGATATGGAATTTTTTTCCCATAGCAACCGTAGCTGCCCATGGCCTGAGAGACGAGGAGAATAACAAACATTGAAGGGAGATTGCAGGATGGAAAGGAAAGGTGGACCATCATCCACAGGCGGTCTATCCAGTCACAAACCACTTAATCCCATGAACCACTCGCGCAACCAACATGTATTATTTTTTATCTTTATAAGCATTTATAGGAGGATAAAAGAATTTATTTATTGATTTTTATTAATTAATTTATTTTATTTACACAAACAAACAGTCAAAAATAATATAATAACATAAAAAAAATACGGTTCAAAGACAGACCAGCGAAGTTTCTAAATCAAAATCATACATATTAAATTGTAGTACAACAAAAGGGTGGGTTTATGTGAATTTGTATGAGAGTAAGTATAGAGGAGTGTTTGTGTGTATTCGTATGGGAGTAAGTGTTCAGGTGTGTGTAAGTGTGAGCATCATTAAATAGCAAGTGGGATCATATCGCAGCCAGAGAGAATAAGTCTTAATTTATTTTTAAATAAATTAAGGGGTGTGTTAAATATATCAATAGATGAAAAAAAGTATTATTTTTGGAGCAAAAACGATAGAGGAAAGAGTGTTGTGCATAGTTAGTGCTACTGACTGGCAGATGGAATAAATACTCGTTTCTTGTCACGTGAAAGGGGACATTAAGATTAATTTTGGAGAGTAGGTTAAAAGTCTACTTTATTATTCAATAATTGATATAAATAGCATAATTCAGATACAGTGCGTCTATTTTCAAGGGTAAAAAATCCATTTTGTGTAGCAGATTGGCTGTAAGTGCAAAGCGTTTTATTGTTTTTATAGTCTAGGTATTTAAAAATAAAGTAGCATGAGAAAATCTTATGTCAAATATAAATATAACAAAGTAAAATTGAGAATAATTTAAGATAAAAATTAAGTGCTGAATATTGTAACAGAATAGCAAGTTTTTAAAGAATTAAACGAATTCACTAAATTTAATCATATTCCCGACGTTTTGTTTAATTATGAGGAATATTTCATTCGTAGTTGGGATTAAAAAATCAATAAATCTTCAAAAAACTTTTCGTAAAAACAAAACATGATAATTTTGATGGCCCAGAATCATATTTATAAGCTATTAAATAAGACAAAAAAAACATTTAATTTCTGTACCATCTTAATGACAAGAAAACGCACGAGTTCACTGTGGTTTCTGGTTCCCATTCACCCTTTACGATGTTTATTTTAAACAAAGCTATCCCCATTTCAAAGGGCCGAGGGTGGAATTCATATGGTTTTTAAAATTGCGATTTGATAAAAATCCGCTTTCCGCGGGAAAATAATTGCACTCTCAAACACAAAAGGCTTTTGCGGCACAACTGAAAACAGGAGGGGGTCGTATCACGTGATAGGACAGCATCATGCATGTTAATAATAAATTCAAAATAAGTGCGCCCTTTTTGGGTTTATTCGCGGGGAAACAGGTCGGGTTTATCTTCAAATATACAATTTCATTATTGTCAAACAGATTATTTTATTTTTGATGACGTTTTTCATTTTTCAGTTGTAGTTTCACTCTCCTTGAACATAAGCTGAGTACTATGTATTTTTAATTTCAAAAACATTTTTACTTTGCGGTATGACATCGCAAAGTTTTACTTTTGACCTAATAAGCTCAGCCGAAATCAAGTGAGGGTTATCACTAGAGCCCACCCAGGGCACTGCAGATTGTACAAACACCTTGCTAAAATGAACCTTTCCGAAACTTCTAGATAAAGATTCAGCAGTACAGATGAGGAAACACTTATACACATTACTCTTTAAAAAATGTTCCTGTTATGATTGATGTTATCGTCTTTCACTCTCTTTCTTTCATTCTTCTGTTTCACTGATACAATATTTTGTAATAACAACGCGAGTCAGTAAAAAAACCACCAGAGGAATGGGTTATTGCAAAAATATTATCAGATTGTCGTTCGGGCGTACAAGCTATAACTGATACTCGGTCGGTAAATCCATTAATTGTAGATATTCCGAGTTAAATTAAGCATCTAAAAATAAGAAGGATGATCATTCAAATATGCTGGATGAGAGGACATGCTGGTATCGTAGGAAATGAGAGAGCGGATGAACAAACAAGAGCCGCAACGTGTAAAAGAACGGCACCTTTCTTTTTAGAATTTCCCCTTATCTTTGCTAAACGCTGTATAAAACAAAATACGCAGCAGCGTTGGTAGGATCAATACCGCGCTTCTTCTACAGGTAAAATCACTAAAATGTTTTTCCCAACGCTGGATGATGCAGCAAACTTCCGTCATCATCACCAAAGTACTTTCAAAACGACCCAAATTTTCACCGGACACGGAGCTATGAGAAGTCATCTATATAGGTTTAAATCAAGGAATGATGACTATTGTCCATGCGATGATATTTCTTCACAGAGTATCGAACATCTGTTATTTCTGTGCCCATTTTTCAGTTTACAATGCCATAATCTTGAAGCAGAATGCAGGAAAGATGGAATATCCTTAAGAGATATCCACATTGTAGTTAAAAGTAGTTACCACGTGCCATTGTTCTTGAACATTGCAACAGTGGTTATTGGACTCATAAAGGTAATAAACCAAAATCAGTAATCGAACATCCCATTTCCAAGAAAAACAAAAACGTTTTTTTCCGAGTACTTTAGCCTTGTACATGACACGCAAGGCTACTAAATACTGGAGTACAAATATAAATAAAAAACAACGCGAGTAATTCTAAGTTAGTTTATGTCGTGATGATGAGTTAAAGTGGCTTATTCAAAATTATAAAACAATAAGTGTAAGTACTGCGTACTTTTAGCATCTCGCTATTTGCCCGTAATGCTAGGCAGAAATGATAAAACGTTATTAATGCCAAATAATCCTTGAAGTGGATATCATTCAATGACGTAGACTTTTAAAAAGACTAGCTTTCAGGGTTGTGGTTCCGCGGTACTGTCGCCACTGTACCACGGTACACTTTATTTCCATTTTCAAACATAGTTATTTTTGTCAAGTTTGCATTTGAAAAAAAATATTTATATTAGGATGCATTTTAAGAATGTAAATATTTAAGTTGCCATTAATAACAACAAGCAAGCTACAGAAAGTGGCTTGGTGGGACTTTAGTTTTAGTAAAAAATATGACATTTGAATTTTTTTTTAAATTGTCAAAGTGTATAAGTATATTATTTGAATAAAAAATAAATAAAATTGAAAAAAAAACAAAATTTGTTACAACAAAGAGAGAAAAAACTTTGAGAAGGAAATATGGAAGTCTAGGCATTTACAGGGCTTATGATCTGTCGATGGCTGGTTTAAGTGACCACTTTACACACTGCGTAACATTCAGTATCCTGCTTATATTTAAAAATATTCACATTTCCTCCACTCTTCCATCTGTTGACTTTTGTTAAGTCAAAGAGCTGAAACCTTTATCATGTGGGTGAGATTCATCCGGTTAAACTATTTCACCTACTGGGCATTGCCTTAAAACATTTTTTTAATTTTTATGCTTCTTATACTAGTTAGTTTGATCAACAATGTTTTGAGTATGTCCAACAACACACACAAAAAAATCCCTCTCTATTACAACAAAGTTAGATCTAAATAACTCTCTAGGGAGAAAATCCAGCCTGCCTACAAACATTTAGACATACTCTAAACATTGTCGACTCTAAATCCAATCAAATTTAGTTCTCAGTTAATTTTTAAAAATCTAGTTATTATTTTATGGTCGATTCGAGAACCCATTAAATAAACTGTTATCATTAAATATGTATGAGTCCGCCATTTCTATAAATACATTTTCAGATAAAATCATTTCATTGTTTGATTAAGTATTATAAAATGTATGCCCGAAAGTTAAGGCTTTAAAGTCAAATAGAACTACAAAAAAAAATCAGTTGATAAGTTATTAGTCAAATAACTAGTAAATTTTTGTTAAATGAACAAATCTTTTTGCATTAAAAACGTAAAATTAAACAACCCATTTTGATAAAAACGCCACCAGTTTTTAACTTTTCACATTAAAATAAATCAGTAATAAATCTTTAAAGAAAAATAAACCAACATATTTCTTAAAAAATGATATGAGATGCAAAAGTCAAAAACATTTCGTTTAAAAATTTCAAACCGAATATAAAGCTGGTGAATACTCTATAGCAAATCTAAGATGAAAAATAAGTGCACTTTGTGTTTTCACCGGACGCAAAACTGTTTTGAGTAAATCATTTATTTAAAGAGAGTTTGTGTTACGTTTCCAACAGAATTCGAGAAATTTCCACAGCGATACATTTGCTAGTTCGTGTCAGATTTGTAAGCCAATATAGAGATGTATTGGAAAAATACTTAAGAATGAGAAGTAATGTGCAGTTACTGCAAAAATACTCTCTCTACCATTTTTAACTTGAGTCATACTTCTACATGAAGGATTTTTTATAATTATGTTAATTAATTTTAATGTTTTGTACACTTAATTTGGAGAATTTATTGCCACATAACAATTTATTACAATCAGCTAAAATATCAATAAGACATATTTAGTATTAGGTATTTCGTTCATCTAAAATCGATAGAATAAATGTTATTAATTGTCGTTTTTTCCGAGTTTGTATTTCTAGATATTCAAAGCTATTCATTTTTTGGCCTTTACTTGTAACAGAATGAAGGAGTTTGATAATTATTTTTTTATTTTATTGATAGGCTTGTCAGCAGGTGGGATAAAACGGATATAGAAGGAGGTAATGAAAATTGCACCACAACACACAGACCAATTGAGAAAAAAATCATTCTTGGATTTTTTTCTTGCGACAGGAATCGAACCCGCGTCTAACCAACTGCGCCATGGCGTCTGTCATATTTATTTAATTATGTTATTCTAAAAGGTTAATGCCTATTCAACCAATAATTTTGTTTTATATTTTAGTATTCCGGTTGTTATATTTATTTTTTATCTTATAATTGCGGTATCATGTACTTATTTTTTGCTTTTTTTTTATATATTTCTAAATATTATTTGAAAATATATTACTTTTTTTCGCTCCTTATATGTAAGTTAGTTGGACACATTGAATCATAAGACTTAACAAAAAAATAAAAACAAAGATTAACAAAATAAAACATACGAAAAATAAACACTTTACTTTGAAGAGAGGAGAGGGAATGGGAAAGAAAGAAGAAGGATAAAGGAACAACTGAAATATTTAGATAGTGACATTTTAATCCCGATTTAAATGTAAAGTCTCTGATATAAGTTGGTATATTATTTCACAATTAAGCAGATACTACTTAAAAATAGAAGGTAAAAAATAGAGCGGTGAGCGGGTATTAAAAGGGTTCTCTCGTAACTAGAATGAAAGGATAGTCCATGTTGTGAACGATGTTAGAAAAGCTCTCTCAGATAAACAACAGGCGAAGTGGGATTATTTAAAATATTGTGAAGAAGTGATAGAATGTGAATGTTTCTTCTTTGCCAAAATAAGCTGCGATTGGTATACCAATGTAGTGCCCTATGCACCATACGGTGCGGAATGGGATTGATGATGAAAAAACATGAGTGAGTAGTGACTCATATTCTTAAAAATGGTTTTTGAAGATGCTACGCTTAACTCCGTGCTGAAAAGACTATTCGTCAATTATCGTTGTTACGGCCCCTTACATCTCAGGCGAAGTTTAGTATGGTAATCGCGCTGTCTCGCTATTCACGTCCCTGTAAACATTTCAATATGCGACTCTCGGTAATGCTCCCCCACCGCCCCACACGGGGGTTGGGGGTGGCTGTTACCACACATGAGTAATACGTGAAATGCTCGCACACGTCGGGATATTTGTATTTATAGCAAAAGTGGCTATACTTAGTAGGTACTGAGTAGAAAGTTGAATTTTATATTAAAATAAAAATACTATTTAATTAACAATATTTTGAGTTTGTCCAAATTTTTGTAGACAAGGACTGGATTCAACTCCCTGGGGAGCTGTTTATATTAACATATTACAACAGAGATGAAGAACATTTAAGAGAAGGTAATATAGAAGTCCAGGCATCTACAGGGCTTATGACCTGTCAATGGCTGGTTTAAGTGGGGTTAGCCCTGTAGATGCCTGGACTTCTATATTACCTTCTCTTAAATGTTCTTCATCTCTGTTGTAATATGTTAATATAAACAGCTCCCCAGGGAGTTGAATCCAGTCCTTGTCTACAAAAATTTGGATAAACTTAAAATATTGTTGATAAATTACCTGGTCCATGAAGAAGTATAGAAATGGAATAAATAACATTTTCAGGCGTTGCCTACTATGTAGGTGGAATAATTCAATTAGATGAATCTCACCCGCATAAATAAAGGTTTCAACTCTTTAACTTCACAAACATCAACAGATGAAAGAATTGAAGGAATATAGATGTTCAAATATAGGCAGAATGGTGAATGTTACACAGTGTGTAAGGTGGCCACTTAAACCAGCCATTGACAGGTCATAAGCCCTGTAGATGCCTGGACTTCTATATTACCTTCTCTTAAATGTTCTTCATCTCTGTTGTAATATGTTAATACTATTTAATTATTAAAATATATGAAAATAAGTTACTGGTAGAATGAAATTAGAATGAGGCATGCGTAAGAAGGATAAATAATTTATCGTTATAATTAATGACAGATTGATTATTATTTATTTATTCCGTTTGTATTTTTGTCATCACAGCGCTGCAATGGCAGTATACGTATACGCGATATATTTACCTTGATTTATTGACAAGGAAAATAACCCTTTATAAGTTGTCTAGTAGTTATGTACGCTTCGTAGTGCGTGTTTGAAATGCTAAATAAAATTTGAAATTCTGCCGTTTGTAAGATAAAGTCTGTAATTCGTATCCTTTATGCGAATAACATTAAACTAGTCCACATCCATAAACAAATCTGTAAGGTGTACGCAAAACACACGATAAGAAATCTAATGGAATGTCGTGATAATGTGCACGACGACGAACGAAGTGGGCGTCCATATTTTATCAGTGATGAACGGGTTGGCGCAGTTGAAGAAAAAAATTAACAAAATTTTTATACACAATTTTACAATTAAAAAATTAATAAAAAACGAAAGTTTACAATACTTCCCCTCTCTGTGGAATATCTCCAAATCAGATCACTTTTTCGTGAAGTTGTTCCCGAAAAACGAGATTTTCGAAAAACGCGTGCTCAGAAAGACAATAATATAAATCAAGCAAGTTATTCTCATAAACATAAATAAAAACACTAACTTGCCAGTGATTTAAATATATGAAAATGAAGCTGGGTTGAATTGGTTTGGCCGGAGGTTTCAGCTCTTTTACTTCACAAAAGTCAACAGATGGAAGAGTTGAGGAAATGTGGATGTTTAAACATAGACAGAATAGCGAATGTTACAGAGTGTGTAAAATGGCCACTTAAACTAGCCAACGACAGGTCATTAGCCCTGTAACATTTGATAATAATGTCTAAATATCCATATTCCCTTCTCAAAAATGTTTTCCCTCTAGTGCAACAAATTTAAACGTAAAATTTTTGTTTTTAAATAAAAGTTGAGTTGTATAAGTGAAAAAATACCAAAGGAAACCTTTTAAACATTTCAGTCATGGAATTCATTTCAATAGTATAGAGTTACAATTGTAAAAATTTCCAGCCTAACTCGTGTTGCTGAAACCAGAAATATATTATTTGTACCTAAACGAATCACACAAGATATAGATCATTAGGAAACTCAAGTATTTCCCTTGGAGTTACAGCTTTCTATGTTACATTATTCAATTTAAATTGAAATCTTAGGCTGTTTAAATGTAACGTCCACATAATATATTCAAGGAATTATTAATTTCTATATCAAATCCCCATTTTTGATTTTCATTTATGTCTATTTTTATTTTTTTATATATTTTTTATTTAGTCTTAAAATAGTACACACATGATAAATTAATGTCCTAATATTAACTTATATCTAATTCATATTAATACATATACTAATTATTAATATTTCTAAACAGTATACGTACACTTAAAAAGAAAACTTCTATAAAGCTAACACGAATAAGATTACTTTTTAAAAACTAACTTATCTGCTAAACAAATGTTTTTTAACTGACATTAAATGAAATAATATATTTTTGCTCTCTTATTTTTAATGGTTTTTCCTTATAATACTGTACAGCTCGGTGCATCAACGAGTTCTGTGTACTTGTTTTCCTACGAAATGGTAGTCTTACTTCATGTTTATTTCTTGTTTTATATACATGTTCACATTGATTAGAAAAAACCTTTTGAGTCAACTCTTTTGAGGTATAACCATTAATCATTTTATGAACAAAAAACATTACATTAAAATATATTAGTTGACGTACTGTCATAATGTTTGCTTGTTTCAGCATCCATTTTATTTTAGTTTATTTATTTTTTCTCAAAATGTGTATAATAAAATATTCGTTATTATCTGCGTAATAAGAATTTTTTCGCAGGTACTTTTGTTGAATTATTTATTGTTTCCGCGTTTACTTTGTGGAAAAACATTTTGAAATTTCTAAAAGTTATATTTTCGATTTGAAGTTGTCAAGTATTTTCCCATAGAATTAAGAATAATCCAGAAGGAGCGTAGAATCATATTTGAATACATCAGACTGTGTCCGAAAATTCCCTCACTAAGCCCCACGTGGCGAACCACGCGCATTCGTGATGTCGCCGCGTAACGCCGCGCACGATAGGAAAAAATATAACCATAACACAAATGTAAGGTAAAAAAAAGGAATCTGTTAAATTATCTAACAATTTATTGTGCACGCAGAAATATTGATTGACACAAAAGAGTAGATAAGTAAAGATTCAATTAATAAGAATAATTGAATTAATGAACTTTTAAGTAAAAATATTAAACAAATTTTATTTTACATAAAACAGATATTTTAATATCATGTTAAATAATATTTGATGTTTAAAAGATAATGTCGGTCAAATGTCCATCACAGAGTTGTTTAATCCGAGGTCCAATTTTTATTAGTTCTCTCATTAGATGAGCAAAGATGGGTAAAAAAAATACTACGCTGGCAACACTAACGAAATATCCATTTTGATTTCTTCGAGAATCTGACAGACGGAAAAATAATTCAATTTAATTTATTAAGTAATGTATTTGCTACTTACACATTCATTTGCTATTTACATATGAAGTGTGATCCCATACTGTTTCTTTAAGATCCCATCAGTTTTATACACTTTAAAAGGACACAACTCGGCATAGTTGAATTCAAATTAGGAGTTGCGTATTAAGTGACGTCTACAAAGAAACTAAAGGGTCAAAACGTAAAACTACTCATTTACGAATAGTTTAGTCGTTTTCTGTTTGATGCTCGTATGCGGTTTCTGGACTATTCTTAATTCAATGTATTTTCCTTAAATTGTTGTTGTTAGAACGCGGGTTGGGTATTGGGGAGTAAGAATTTACTAATATTTAAAGATATTGAACCAGAGAATATAATTTTCTTCCAGGATTAATTTTCATTTTTTGTATTTTTATTTGCAGAACACAAGTATTTTTCGATGAATTTACTTTGATTTTTATTCTTCAACATTTTTTCTGAGTCACAATCGTATCCATTGGTATTAGCTATTTCTTTTAAAGATACCAGTCTCGAAGATGTCGCGAAAGCGATGAAACCGGTCACTGGATATTCCAAATGTGTTTTTATTATTTCATAATTTAAAAAAAACATTTTTTTTAAAATGGCAAAATCGTATGGTTTCCTAATTTTGCGTGCGTTTTACCAGACTACAGCCTAAAAAAAAGCAACGCGTGACGTGACTAGTAAAGACAATTAACATATAATCCGCTATACAAACACACGATCAAAAGGATTAAAACTTAATTTGAAAAACGGCACCTCTTCGTCACGAGCAAAAATATTTCCCCGTGTATTAAAAAGCAATAAAACTATTTGAGGAATAACCTGCTTGGGTTTTGTTTTAGAGGTTGGAAGGTAGGAAAAATATGAATGTATAAATAAAACACCACAACACCCAGACCAATTGAGAAAAAATCTTTATTGGAAATTTTCTTGCAACTAGCGAGAGTCGAACACGCGACGCCAGTTTCAAAATAAGCTTTTTAACTAACTGCGCCACGGCGCCTGCATGTATTTAATAAATAATAATTCACTGATTTAATAATACACATGCATTTTAAACGTTTTCTTTATCTTAACTTCATCAAAATAAACCTTTCCATAGAAGTCAAATGGATTGTGTCATTTGGTCAAGTCGATTTTGAATTCTCTACTCCAATAGAAATATGTACATCCAATGAATATTTTTTTTTTTTTTAATACCTGTATTTTTAATAAAGTAATATAATATAACATGTATGATCAACTCATTTTGTATGTAAAATTTATCTGTATTTTCGCCATAAAACACAGGCTTTGGTACGGGTTACTCCAGTGAGGACAGATAATTAATTTTGTTTTTTTTTTTCAAAAGTAATTAATTATTACTGTTTGTTATGTATCCCGATTGAAAATCAGTGTAAGTTCTAAGAATGTCTTTCATCGTTGAACGCTCATTATTGGCTGTCAGAATAATATAAATAACTAAGGTTTTGGTTTTCCCCATTGTTTACAATAAAGTAATTGGATACAAGGTTTTGCTTTCAGTCTGCTGATTAAAAATTCACAATAAGGGAACGGGTGGGAGAATTCCCCTTATTCTGCGTAAAATAACAGACCGGTTAGATCTGAAACCTTTCTCAACTTCTGACTCGTGCCAGTACCTTGATTGGAGAAAATAAATTGATTTATAAAGAAATCAACCCAAAGCTTGCAAAGAGGTATCAAATAGAAAAAGTTATTTAGTGATTCTTAAAAGCAACCAGCACATTAACTTGTATGTTTTAAATTTAACAATACTTTTTATGATTTTTTTCATTTAGGTAAGCATTTTTAATTACCAGTAAAAAACCTGTTTAGATGAAGAGAATCAATATGGTGGAAGGGAACGGAATTTGGAGTTTGTATCATTACCATACGGAACCACTAACAGGCTCAATAAAATATTGCAATAATGCCACCAGAAATTCAAACTCAAATTATTTATTCACAAATAACAAATAACAAAGGATTTAAGACGTTAAATTGGAACTTTATATCGAACCAAGAACCCTTGAGCAATGGTTCGACATTATTAAGGTATAATACTCTCGAATAGCAAGAGTATTTGCCTCTTAAACATAGTTTCACTAATGAGAAAGATGTCGATCTCCAAAGTGATAATGTTCAGCTGCTTGACTGCTCTTCTAATCGGCATGACCAGAGGCAGGTTGGTTCTGGAAACCGGGAGGTAAAACAGTCTGTGCTGACGCTGTCGGAGATAGCCATCAGGAACATAAAAATTGAAACTCTCTAAAATGGCCGAGTTATCGATAAAACCCCTTACCAGTCTGAAAAAATGGGTCAGTGTAGACCCATCCCTTCTAAGTTGCAAACTATTGGTCCCAAGCATACCCAAGAGGAACTCAGTGGGATAGAGCCACGGATAACTACCATACTCCCTCATGTAGAGATACCTCAGAATTTTTTTCTGAACCCTCTTCAACACGAGGGAGTATCTCGCTTCGTGCGGACTCCATATTACCGATGCACTCTCAAGCCTCGAGCCTATTAAAACCTATTATTTATTTTATGCATCTGCTGGTTCGAGGATTACTACGGCATTGCATCATTTTAGAACAATTTAAAAGTAATACTTTCAAAATTACTCTCAAATATAACCATAATACAGGTTTCACGTATAATGATGGTTAGGTAGTACCAAAAGTAAGTAATACGTATGGTAAAAGAACTCTCAATTATTTAGAACCTAGCATTTTTAATTTATTGCCGAAAGTACTTAAATTTAACACACAATAAGAAAATAAGTGAGCGGCTACTCGATTAAAAGTAGCTTACGTGTGAATATTTTAATTTTTCGTATACTTATGCTTATTATTATTATTATTTGAATATACATGTATATTTTGATATTTCCGGCTGTTAATTATATCTGTTAATTACCTTTTTTTATAAATGTGGATAATATAAGATAAGTTAGTTTGAATATAAATCTACACTAACAAGCCACCAAACGTGGCTTGGTGGGATTTTAGTTTTAGTAAAAATACGAAAATTGAATTGTTAAAACTGTACAAATGTATAATTGTATTATTAAACTAAATATAAAGAAAAATAAAATAGTGAGTTATTTGTAACTTGCTGGAAATGGCCCCAAAATTAAAATGCTTGGGTAAATCATAAGAGCGCAAATGTCTGGAGATCTGATATTTACAGAGTGAAAACCAAATGCCGCCTATATAACATCTGCGTTACACCTATTCCCATCTACGGATCCGAATCGTGGCACCGCACAGCAAAATACTGAGTATATTAGTAGCCTAAAACAGCAAAATACTGAGTTTTGACAATAGGCGTCTCATAAGAATCTTGGGTGTGGGGTAGTTTGACATTGTAATATATGAAGTAATAAGAGAACGGACGTAGCAAACTTCGGTGACATCTGTCGTCAAGCGGAGGTAATACGGTTGGCTGGGCCATATACTGCTGATGCGTCCAGAAAGCCTCAACCACGCTTGCCTACTTTACAAGGCAACAGGTTCTCGACGTCCTGGACGTCCACTGCTGACTGTTTGTCGGTAGTTTAGTAGTGGTTCGGTAGTCAGAACTACGGGACGCGAGCCTGACTTGGGAGAACGCGCAGGGGCTGGCAGCCGACAGAGATGCATGGATTTATTGCAACAGAGATGAAAAACCTTATTGAGAAAGGGATTTGGAAATCTAGGCATTTACAGGGCTTATGACATGTCATTGGCTAGTTTAAGTGGTCACTTTACTGTGTAACATTCGCCATTCTGCCCATGTTTTAACATCCACATTTCCTCAACTCTTCCATCTGTTGATTTTTGTGAAGTAAAGGAGTTGAAACCTTTTTTATGTGGGTGAGATTCATTCGGCTGAACCAAATCACCTACTAGGCAAGGCCTGAAAACGATTTTCCAATTTTTATGCTTCTTCTTTTATCAGGTAGTTATATTCCCTTCTCAATAATGTTTTCCCTCTCTGTTGCAATAAATTCAAACATGAACAACTCCCTAGGGAGGAAATCGAGACAGTCTGCAAGCATTTGGACATACTCAAAGATTGTTGAGATGCATGGAGGCTTTTTGTGGACATCATATAGGCTCCAACTAAAAAGCGGACATGCAATGATGATAAGGACGCAAATATTTATTTTTTTGAAAAAAAAAAATTCAGTGCGAATAAGTAACGAGAATTAAAAAGTACTTTATACATAATTTTAAAAGTAACAACGAAATGAACTTTGGCTTAGTACTGGTTAGTTCTCGACTAAATAAATAAAAAACGAGTGAAACATAAAATATTATTCAGAAAAATGAGAGTTTTAATTTCCTTTTAATTTGACGTTACAGTTTAGGTACTTCGTAAAAATAATTTATTTTTGTTCTTTTGACACTTAAAATAAGTTTTCAGCGTGAACGTTACGAGCCATTTAATTTTCCGAGAAGGTTTCCCGTGTCGGGGAAAATACCCCATAGTTTGCGAAGTGTGCAATATTTGGTGCAGTATAGTACGATATATTATTATTTGACCAGGCAGAGGTTTGATGTTTAGTGCTGCCCGCGGCATACTGTAAGCTTAATGAATATTTGATACACGTTCACTGCTCAAAGGGGTCATAAAAACAGTCGACTAATGGAAATGCTTGTCATTTGCTAATTGCTTTTGTCCGTACTTTCAAAAACGCATATTAATTTCATGCCCTAAAAAATATTTCACGAAACATAGGTTTAATGAATGTGCAGATTGTGGGGAAGTCTACAATGAAATACATTAATTTGATTGCATTTTCCTCTCGTTTGCGGCCTGGTAATATTATCAAAACGTATTTGAATCTTAAATGTTACCACTACAGATAGTGTTTTTCTGGGTTATTATGCCGTGTTTGTGGGCTTTGTATTGCCGACGTTTGAATATACTGACAAAAGTATTAGAAAGTAATGGCTATGAAAAGAAGGATATAAAAAGAAGAATAATGTCGGTAACAAATCCAAAGAATATTTACAAGATGGATGATGCTAATACGGATAAAAGAATAGCGTTCCTTCCCTATGTCAAAAATGTCACGGATAGAATTGCAAAAACGCTTAAGAAACGGGACATAAGGACAGTGTTCGGTACGAAACTTACTAAAATCAGTAAAAGATCGGGACCCACTTGAAACAGATGGAGTATATAAATTAAATTGCAAAAGCTGTGAAACAGTCTACATAGGGCAGACTGCCAGAAACATAATGACAAGAATAAAAGAGCACAAGAGTGCATGCAAGTTGGGCTACCCGGACAAATCAGCTCTTGCAGAGCACTACATAGAAACAGGGCATAATTTCTCATTTGAGCCAAATGTCCTTGGAAAGCCCAAAAATCATCAAGCCCGTTTAATAAAGGAAGCCATAGAAATATACAAGCATCCTAATAACATAAACAGGGATGATGGGTTACGACTACGAACCTCATGGTACCCGGTGCTTCCAAAGCCCACGGTACAAACTCCACACACTTAACCACATACATTGCCCGACTGCGACACGGTACAAATTCCTCACAATTAAACACACTAAAAACTACACTCATACATTCAGCCCTGGAGATGGACACTGCAATGTGCTCCGAAACGTCGGCAATACAAAGCCCACAAACACGGCATAATAACCCAGAAAAACACTATCTGTATTCTGAAGGCCGTGAAAACCTACGAACCTTGAATATTACCACTGTTGAATAAAATTTCATGACGTTAAAAATCCAATGAAAACTACTCGAAATGTTTGGTAAAAAAAAGATTTTTCTTTTCTTTTGACTGATGCATCTTCACCGATAAGTATTTTTTACCAAAATATAGAATACGCTTTAAAGTCGTCGTAGCATTTTTATCTGTTGGGTGTAAATACAAATTGTTTCCGTATTTTTTTCCAAATGATGACAACATGAGATGACGACAAAAAAAATTAGCCAATAATTAAAAGCATCTTAAACTTATCCTGCGCAAATATTGCAAGCAGCTTTGACTACTTTATTCCCTCGATTGAACCCGGACAGAAGTAGGAGGCGAAAATGTTCACGTTCTTCTCTATTTGACATTCCATTTTAAAGACTTGTAATGCAATAACATTAGGTTATATTCGATTGATTTATTTATGACAAAATACATCGTTTTTAACTTAAAATATTACATTACATTACATATTTTATTTGTACAAAATTTTTCCAATCAGCAAAAGTGCTGGCAATGAGGGGATATAATATATGACACAATAGTTTTAATAAAAAGTCGATAAAATAACATCACATATCACTCGTCACACTGGCACTCACTGGCTGTAAGACCTGTTTTATTTAGGTGTTTTTTAAGTACGTATATGTTTTGTATATTTTTTAGGTCATTAGAAAGTGAATTGTAGAAATTTATTGATGTTAACACAAAATTGTTTCTTTTTATGTTAAACCTAGGTTGTTCGCAAGTTAAAATATTTGACGCTCTTGTATTTATTTCATAATAATTTCTTATTATCTTATAAATCTATTGTAAAATCAAACACAATATTATCTTGTAGCGTAAAAATTTCTTTCGAATGAAATACTATAACGTTTTTCATTCTGTTTTAATTTTAAATTTGGAAAAGAAACAGACGCAACTTATGTTAACACCTTATATTTGTAACATTATATTGATTAAATTTGTATAGGAATTAAGTTCAGGCATGTGAATTCACCTGTCGAAGCTTTCGAGACCAACAATGGGATTTACACAAGAGAGATTCAATTCAATAAGCTAATGTATAATCCAGGTGTACCAGGTAACAAGAGATTGTATCTGCGAGGGTCAAATACTCATGTATTCTGTCAATAGACACAGATTACGTACCAGGTAATATAATTTATGTAACTACATACGTACAAAGGGCGCTATTATAGTAGTAATGCTTAAGTAAATATTTCTTCAATTCTTCTACTAATCCTACTACTCGAGATATTTCTCCATAAGGGTTAATATGGGATGAAACGCAACATATCTTAGCAAACATTTACATTCCTAGTTTCTTCCACATTCAATCATCTGGCTTTCGATTGCTTTATTATTTATTAGTCTGTTTTTGAAGTATGGCTGCAGTCCCGATTTGGAACTAACGATGTATTCCTTCATAATTATGCGGGGAAACTAGGGCAAGGCGAATATATTGACCTCATGGTCAACTATTTGATTGATCACAAAATGACAATACTGCAGCGAGGGGTTCAATAAAAGCTTTCGATAATTAGATGATTTTTTTATTTTCGCGGTTTGATTGTAAAAAATATAATGTGTTCGACAAATAAGTTTAAACAAAAAAAAAAAGTGAATAACCGAAATTGAAGAAAGACAGTCTTCCATGGGGTTCGAACTAATAGTAGAGTCTAAAACTACTATGGTGACAGAACAATGGGTAGTGTAGTACCAAAACTGTACAATTTAATACCAGCCAAAAATCGCGAAGAAAAAAACCTAATTTCATTTAAAAAAATAGTCAAAAAATTATTAAACAGCAAGTGAAACTTAAGTGTATAAATATATCTTATTCTTTAATTATTATTAAACTATGTACTTACTTATAAATTTAAAAAAAAAAAATGTAATGTAACCCGCAGACAAGCTTCGGCTTTGCGGGAACAAAAATACAATTTTGTATGTTATTTACTTGTTAAAATGAATAAAACTTAATAAAAAAAAAAATATAAAAAAAAGTCGCAGTGAGACATCTTCCTAGAGGGTGTGCTTTTATAAAATGCTGCGAACGCCCAGTTGCATTCCACCGGCAACACTACTAACTAGTCCAACTCGTTAGCGTCCACGTCGCGAACCCTGGGCAATGGGATCACACTTATTTCAATTTGCATATTACAATTTTATATATTCATATATGTGTACATTACAACATGGAAAATCTTAATTCATGCATATGGAAATAATTAAAATAATAAGGTAAAATTAGGTGTTTATAAAAATAACACACAAGTATACATAATATCCATGGAATAATATGTTAGAATCTTGTAACGAAAAACTCATCTATACTGTAAATTTTTCTTATTTCTGTAAGTATTTTCTGAAAGTGATTATTACTGCTTTTTGTATGAATGTGACCAGGCTGTTTTTGGCAGAACGTAGAATTGACCGAACGGCACCTGATAACACCAATATCTAATTTTTATATAAAAGAAATATGAGCGTTCTTATAATTTACCCTAACATTTCAATTTTGGTGGCCATTTTCAACGAGTTGTAAATAGCTCACTATTAGAAAATGGAAATCAAATTGGGGTAGAGTGGGGTTTGAACCTCGGGCCTCTAGCCCGTGAGTCCGTAACACTAGCCACGGGACCACAACCCGATTTTTGGGAACTGGCTGCTTTTGCATAACTACGTTCAATTTATATTATGTACTTTTTTTATTTGTTTTCCCTGTTGTGAAAATAAAGCAGAACTCAACGTCGGCTTTGTCACACTGAATCTAAAATAGGGAAATATCACGCTTTTTTAAACAAAATTAAAGTGATTAAGGTCTACGAAATACAGCCTATTTAACAAAATCTACTTATTAGTAGCATAAAAAATATTTTAAAATTTGTAATTTGAACTCCCGCGAAAACGGTCATCGCATTGGCCACGCCCCTAATACTTCACGATTCATGTTTATTTTGAACTTTGTTGGAATCCATTAAATTTTTCATAGAACCTCGTGACGAATCTTGACGTCACAATTATTATTACATCGCATTACACATCGCGTTTTTCTAGGGTAAATATATTTTTTAAAGTTATGAATGAAAACATTTTAATATTTAAAAAAAATCCATATCCACAAGATCAATATTGCTTTTGAAAATATAATTAATTTTTAAAAATCCATTTTATGTATTTTTATCGTCATTTATAGTACGTGATATTTCTCTATCCTCGTTCAACGTTATCTATCACTCATTATAGCAACATACACGTATATTTGTTGCATCATTCTTTCATAACATAACCACACTCTTATTTTTAATTCTTCTATTACTCGAAATATTCATGTTCAACCATAGCTCTCAAAATATATAATTAATTAATAGACGCGTGTGGCGATTCATCTTCTCCGCCTACCCCACCCTACAAGGAAGTAACCTGATGGTAGAAGTAGTAGTTTGGTAAGCCTGTAGCTTAATACCAAGCTTATTTTCCATGTGCATGTGAGTTTATTGAAGATCTACTTACTCCCATTGTTTAAACTGCGGTACAATAATACTATGTACCGGTCGATTATTTAAAGCTGGCGCGTTCGCAAAACTTACACAAACGCAGTGTGCAGTATCTGTGAACAAGCGTATGGTGTGACATCGCACAGCATACGCATTATAAAAATAATCTCTGTCTCTCTCGCGCTCTGACGCACTTATAAGCGCGACATAGACTACATTTTTTTTATACATATAAACTTTTTCTATTGATTTCAATGATACTATTATTTTGTTATTTTAAAAACTACTATATTTTACTATTATAATATTATTTTGTTGATATCAATAATACTATTATTTTGTATATTTGGTTATGTATAAATCTAAATTTGTACAATTTATATCTGATTATCTTTTTTACATTGTATTCTTTGGAATTTTATTATTTATTACTTATAACTTGTTTTTCTGAATTGAGGTATTATATTGCATCACATGTCATTATATTTGAATCTAATTAACTTGACTTTGTATTTTTATTGTTAATTATAATCATTTTATTTGAATGTAATTAATTTTACTATGTATTTTTTGTTGTTAAATGAATGGCTTGACACGGACACAGCCTAAAAAGCTTTAATAAGTTCATTAATATTTAAACAAGTGTAATTTTAAATGCATGAATGAATGAATAAATAAATGGCTTTGCTAGTTGCTAATGATTTGGTAACAAAATAAACGCAGGATGCTTCTGCGTTCGTTTGAATTTTGATGCGATTCTTAATAGCAAAAATATGTTTTTAATGTTAAGCAATGGATTAAAAATACTGTATACCGATAACTTTATGAAAGAACTGAAAGGCTTAAGAATGGGAGCAAAAATGGGTGATTTAACTGTCAATTGTCTTTTGTATGCTGATGATGCTATGCTTCTTGCTAAAAACAAAGAAGAATTGCAGTTCTTGGTAACAAAGGTCTACGATGTATGCAAGGAAAGCGATATTTTTATTTTATTTATTTTATTTAGAAAACATACAGTCATACAAAATCAGTATTAAAAACAACAATTTTTTAACATAAAAAGACCAATTAAGTTTTCATAAATTAAAAAGATATAAACATTAAATGTGACAAAAAATAAAAAATAAATAAGAATTTTAAGTGAAAAAAAGATAATTGTTGACATTTGCGTTTTCCATGGAGGTAATAAATTAAAATAAATAAAAATACCGAATGTACACTCCGAGCCATCCACGCACACACATGAACGCACATATAAAACAAACACAAACATATACATTACATGCGGCACATATGCATAGCATAAACCACTCAAGATGTACATTCAGCAACTATCCCAAATAATCGACCCCATGAAGAAATTTTCTGTACAAATGCAACGTGCAGTTAAAAATGTCTACATCAATACTGAGTCCGTTATAATTTCTACAGGTGCGTCTAATGAATGAATTCGAGGTATAATTGTTTTTACAAGTTGGTACATAAAAAAGGGAATTTAATCTAGTATAGCGAAGAGGACAACGGAAACCAATATTTTGTAAAAGATACGGCGAATCAACTATGTTATTGAGAATTTTGAAAAGAAAAATTAAATCATATCTAAGGCGCCTTTTTTGTAGTGATTCTATATTAAAATTGATCAAAGATGCGCCGTAATCATTTTCAATGTTACCAAATTTATATGTTGATGAATATCGATAAATCGAATGTGATGGTTTTTGAAAGAAATGAAAGTATGACTTAATGTAAAAATCACTGTGAAGGGGGTCATACTAAAACAAGTAGAGGAATTTGTGTATCTAGGAATTATGTTTACTAGGAATGGAATGACTGAGAAAGATATTGAAAGGCGTGTGAGTGCCGGGAACAGAGTGAATGTTTGCCGCAAGAGGCAAAATTAGCAGTTCGCAATGGACTCCTGGTCCCGACCCTGATGTATAAGAGCTAAGCATGGTATTGTAAAACCAGGGATAAAAGTAGGCTGAATGCTGTCGAAATGTGATCTCTCAGGTGAATTTGTGGTAAAACTATGTACGATAGATGCACAAATATTGAGATCCGTACATTATACAAGGCTGAGATTAGCACCATCGACAAAATCAAGAAAGGAGCTCTGCGTTGGTTTGGACATGTAGAGCAAATAAACAGCTAAAAAACGGCTAAAAATATTTAAGGTGCGAATGATAATGGATGCAAAAATGGAGGAAGACCGAAAAAGACATGGCATGACAAAAAAAAATACTTGAAGATGAACATGTTAAAAGTCGGAATAATCTGCGCGCGTGCATGAGAAGATGTATGAATGTAGAAGAAGCGAAATCTGTACGCAAAGACAGAGTGATCTGGCGTTCTATCCTCTCTACTTACCCGAACGGGGAAACAGCGTGATGGTTTGTTTGTTTAAAAACACTGGTTTCCAAATATGTTTTTTCATTTAATCTAATCATGTATAGGTCGATTATCTAGTGTTGGCGCGTTCGCAATACTCACACAAAACCATTTTTACGTATAGAATGTTACTACTACTAATACTACCATCACGCCATTTCCCCGTAGGGGTAGGCAGAGAGAATAAACCGCCACACACGTCTATTCTGGTATATATTCCTAGCTTCTTCCACATTCATACATCTTGTTATACACGTCTATCGGTTCTATCTGCTTTTGACATAACCAGACTTAAGATTTTGGTTTATCTGATTATGCCACGTCTTCCTTGGTCGTCCTCGTCTCACGTTGCCGTTCGTTTTCGCCATATATACTTGTTTTACCATTCTTTCGTCGTCCTTTTGTTATACGTGACCAAACCATCTCAGAGACCCATTCTTAATCTTATCAATTATACTTTACTCAGATTTACACTCTCGTCTGATTTCATAATTCGTAATTCTGTCGTACATTGATTTTCCACACATTCGTCAAAGAGATCGCACTTCAACCACGTTTACTCGGCTTTTATGCTTCCTCTGCCAGTTCCACATTAACGAATTAGATTTTAAATTCTAGGAGCTAAAAGAAACAATCAGTTAACTCAACGTCATATGTTTTTTTTTAATAACGAAAAATCCGCCAAAAATGGCGGCAGAAAACTAGCCTTTTTATTATTTAGTCTGTCAAAAATGATGAACAAAAATATTATTATTATAAAATGTGCTTGAGTAAAAATAATTTAATTTATTACATTTTCTTACCCATTGTATTTTTTTTCATACACACAACCTAATCTAATCCAACACGATATTTGAGTTTGTCCAAATGTTTGTAGACAATAAATAAATATAAATATTGTAATGAAACTAACTGGTCCAAGAAGAAGTTTAAAAATTGAAAAATTGTTTTAAGGCGTTGCCTAGTATGTGAAATAATTCAGTCAGATGAATCTCTTCACAACAATAAAGGTTTCAGCTCTTTAACTTTACTAAAATCAACAAATGGAAGAATTGAAGAAATTTGGATTTTCAAACATAGGCAAAATAGTAAATGTTACACAGTGTGTAAGGTGGCCACTTAAACCAGCCAATGACAGGTCATAAGCCCTGTAAATGCCTAGACTTCCATATTACCTTATCTAAGGTACTCTCCATCCCTGTTGTAATTTGTTAGTCCAACACGGATTTAAAAAAAAAGATAGCACGGTTAGATAAAGTTTATTAAACCTTTTTAAAATCAACATCCTGTAGATTCTAAATGCGTTTGTGTTAGTTTTGCAAACGCGCCAGATCTAATTAATCGACCAGTAACTATGAGCACGTACGTATGTATTTGAAAGCCTTAAGCCTAATTATTTCACTTAGTACCAGTTCTATTGAAGAATATGGCAGTCGCTGCTCTGTACACTGTACAGTGTACAATGATATTGTTGTATTAATTGTATGCGCAAGTCCACTAGACTACCAATCTGTGGAAGTGGTTGCTAATTAATTACTATATTACGTTAACATTTTTAGGGTGTGGCCACTTCAATGGCTCATTTTAAGTTGCTGAAAATTTTAATGTGACAGATATGTTTTAGACTTTGTGGATCTATATTTTTCGAAGTTAAAGATTATACATATACTAGCGGACCCGACAGACGTTGTCCTGCCCAAACGTTGGCAAAAGACTTCATTGATAAGTAGGTACCTAGATACTTGTTTGTGATTAAATTTCTAAACTAAAAATTGTTAATATTAAAATATTGAATTCAAGTAGGTATCTTGGTACTTGTTTATAGTTGAATTCCAAAACATAAAATAAATATTTTTTCAAATATGCAATGTCCCAGAACTGCCTTATGTACAAGGGAATTCAATTATTTGAGGAAATGCCAGAAAGCATAAAAAATGAAATAAATGTAAATATATTTGAAATTAAATATAAAAAATATATACATGAAAAATATTAGGTAATATATATTGTGTAAATAGTGAATATAATTAATGAAAATGTACATATGAAACAGTGAATATTATAAATTAGGATATTCAGTGTATAATATCCTAATTTATAATATCTTCCGGCTTTTCGTAGATCTCTTCGCGACTAAACAGTTTGGGATGAAGTTGGATTGGCATGGTTTAGCTCAAAGTTTTTCATCTTTCGTTTTTTTAATATATTGTATACAATTATTGTTTTGCCCTTGTTTGTCTTTGCTAAATAGTTTTATGTTATTTTTGTTTAGTTTCTTGCATTTATGTTTCTTCATGTAACTGTTGTAATTGGCTTAGGCCGTATGTATATAATAAATATATATTATAAATAAATAATAGTAATAAATAATGTTAGAATAAGTATAGATGTAAATATTGTGTTGTAAATATATATTAGACTATGTTAATCAAAGAACTAAATAAAATAAATAATAATAATAAAAAAAATATGGCATTCTTTTTTCAAAGCTCAAACTCCGGTCTTCTCACCAACAGAGGGATGTACTTATGTAGGAATACGATTTAAAAAAATGTTTTGAATTTAGTATTATTTTAGTACTACCGAAAATCCCGTATGAAGAAATAAGTAGGTAGAAATTATAAGGAATTTAAGGAAAGAATCTGATTAAGATCCACAAAAAACAAATGCTGTTTGTAAACATTCAAAAACAAACTTTCTTATACACAAAAAACCAACATCTTTCCATTTTTTTGTAAATGCATTCTCCTCGAACGCAACTGTTAGATCAATGGTGATCAATCAATCCCCGGTAGATCAATGAATAAACCATTTATGCATCTCACATCTCTTTTACATATAAAATTAAAGATTGAATTATTTACAAACGCGCACAGCGCAAAGATCCATACTTCTCTGAAAACCGCACGTAAATCGGTTAAGCCGTTTAGGAGGAGTACGGTGACATCACACGCACAGAGGAATTATATACAAAGATAACGTAGATAATACTTTAGATTTATTAAAATTATAGAATTGTACATAATTCGATACCGGTAAAATTAACTTAAAAAAGATAGAATATTAACGTATTATAACAAAGATGAAGAACATTTTAGAGAAGGTAATATAGAAGTCTGGGCATCTACAGGGTTTATGATCTGTCATTAGTTAGTTTAAGTGGCCACTTTACACACTGAAACATTCACCATTCTGCCCATATTTGAACATCTATATCCCTTCAATTATTTTATCTGTTGATGTTTGTGAAGTTAAAGAGCTGAAACCTTTATTTATGCTTGTAAGATTCGTGTAATTAAATTATTTAACCTACATACTAGGCAACGACTGAATAATGTATTTTTTCAATTTATATTCTTCTTCACAGACCAGGTGAAATTCTTTATCGGATGAAAGAATTGAAGGCATATAGATGTTTTAATATGAACAGAATGGTGAATGTCATACAGTGTGTAAAATGACCACTTAAAACAGCCAATGACAGATTGTATCCCGTCTTTGTCTCAAAATATTGTTAAATATTGATAAGTTAAATAATCATATTTTGTTTATTATTCATGTTTTTTGTTTTTAAATAGTCAGCATCTTGTCATAAAAAACCTTAAAAAGACGTCTAATTGCTAGAAAGCGAACCGCAGACAATTAATATTCCAGTCATGAATTTATTGTATTCATGAAATGTTTTTTTTTAATAGTCAAAACCACAATACGAAATACTTGGATTACAAAAAAGAACCCCCTGTTCTGTGGATTCGATTATATATACTTCAAAATATATGAATGAGATGTTAATTTTAAAATATTTGAAAAAGGCAATTATTAACATTTAAATATAATAAATGCCTCTGCAACTTATTTTCGGCTGATACAATGTTTTGGCATCACTAAAGGGAAAAAAACAGGCACAGTTATAATAATTAAGGGTCTGATTTTTTTGTTTTATTTTGTTATTATTCAATATAAAGTTAAATTTTAAATAAAAACGATTTGTTTTTAACCATGAATGTTAGAAAATATGAATATTTCATTACTAACGGACAAAAATACATCCTGACGAAGAGATGGGTGCGTTTTGAAACTGGTAGACATAAAAAGTCGATAAGTGGTTAAATACTAATATTTACTTACATGAATTAAAATATTTCACGACAAAATTAATGCTTTAAACACAAATAATGTTTTAAACTACATTAATTGCACGTGCTACTTAATCGAGATATAATTGAGAATTGAATACTTTATTTTATTTGGAAAATCAACAGTTCTACATACATATTTATAGTGAACAAACAGATACAGTGTATAAACTCAGAACTAATAACAGATTTCCACAAAGTATACAAAGTTAGTAAAGAAAAAATATTACATATTAAAAATAAATACATATAAGTTTATACATATAAAAATGTTATTATCATGTACTCGTAAATATTTTTCAATTATCAAAGATTTTAAAAATATTTTTTTAAGAACAGTAAGTTAGTGTAAATTGGGCGGTATTAGGACAAGAATGCTTGAAGAGAGGATAAATAGGGGAAAGGAGATGTACATATTTATTATTATAATTTCTACTAAGTTACATAATGGATTTTTAGTGTTTATTTAAAATCTGACAGAGTGATGTTTGTGTAATCCATATCTTTAAATTTTGTATTGTACACTAAAAAAGTCCTACGAAAAAAAGCATTTTTAACATACGATGTTTTACTTATTGGTACATGAAACATTTGGTACCGTCTACAAATCCTGGCTGGCACATGTATTGTTATCAAACTAAGTGATTATGTACAGTCAACTATTCCTGTCATAATTTTGTAAAGCAGTAGTTGGTCAGCACATACTCTGCGGTATTGTAGAGAAGTGATTCCATGGTAGAGGCAGTGAGAGTTGATTCATAAGAAATACTGGTTGTATAAATTATATTTTATAATATTAATTGTGAATTGAGTCGAGTGCATATTTATGGAAGTAATAAATTAAGTATTCATATCAAGTTATGTTTTGTGTTTGTTGAGATTTGGAATGAGGGGTAAGGAAGGTTTAAATTCGATCATTTGCATTTATTCTAAAATAAAACAAGAGTGTACCACTAGTAATAGAAAATATTATTATTTTTGCGTTTTAACAGGTCAGATAGCCAAATTACAGTGGTAAATTACACCACAAAACACCCAGGCTTGAGAGAAACGAAATGTATTTTTTGCATTCATTTCGGAAATTAAATCCGAAATCTTTCGTGCGTGAGCTAAATATCTGAACCTTAACATTATACCCCAGAGACCACCTTACCGGTTGAAGCTTGTATCGCTTAAAAGTTTAAAACAAAGCTTTATTATTTATATTTTTATTAAGAAATAATTTGTCATTAAGGCTGAGTATATTAATATTTTATATTGACTGAGAGCACTCGGTTTAAAAGCGACGTCACATTTTGAGTACTTAATCAAGTTAACTCATCGATGCAGCCAGGTAGCAGACATCCAGGTAAACAAACAAGATTTAATTAATTCTGCTGTGTATTAGAAAGGTTGTGGAGGTACTAATGAAGAGGAGCACTACTCTGTTTAAAATTTCCCGCCACGGGGCGAACAAAACTAAATTTGACTTAAATGTGGAAGTTTTGTAATCCCTTTACCACGCAACTCATAATGGTCACAGGCAGGCTTCAATGTCACAACTATCAAAGGAGAGAAAATTATGAAGGCGAGGCTTTTGTCGTACTTAGTCAAAGGTGATTTTTGATATCAAAGATCAATAGCTTCTTTTTGCGCCTTCGAACAAAACTTGCTTCAGTCATTTACAGAAATAATGATTCGTTCGACGAAGCTTTAAGGAATGGAATGTGAAATCAGCGGCGAAGAGTCTATATAAGCGATTATACGCTGCTTACCATTATATATTACGTTTTATAATAATAAATCGTAGGTATACTGGCAAAAAACGCAAATTCGAAAATATGCGGATTTGACTTAATGATGCAATTTCGTAAAGTTTTTAACAATCTACAAACATGCAAAATACTCTAAGTCATATTAAATTTCATATATTTGTAGTTTTAAAAATAAATTTAATTTTATGTCGTATACCCGGTATTATATTCAGACTAAAGGCTTTAAATACCTTAATATTTACTTAATATAAAATTAAGAAACGGAAAAATTAAAAACATTTGCTTAAATGACCACTTTACATCTTACGTTATTTAAATAAGATATAAAAGAATAAAATTGGAACAAAACTTGAATGCTTGATTTCTCAAAACAGGGATTCGAGAGTTAAAGCTTTTTGCCAGTATACCCATGAAATAATGATTTATAATAACTTTATATATGGAAAAACTGTTGGTTTTATATTTTTGTGCAACAAATATGGTGAAGGTGTGTAGTGAAATTAGCATGTTAGTTTAATTGGTATCCAGACAAAGAGAGGGGTACGTCGTGAAACTGGCAGACATAGAAAAGTCAGTAAGTGGGAATCTACAAATATTTGATAAGATTTAGTAAAATGTTTGACCACAAAGATAATGCTTAAAATAATAATAACAAACTGAACCCGGCAATGCTTTGCTATTGCTTGATTTGAGTACATACTCGTATCTATATTAAATGAACGCAATTGAAAGTTTGACATGAATTATTGTATTTATTCCAAATTCAATATGTACGTAAATATTATTATTTTTGTGTTTCGGTTTATATAAATTGTGAGGACAGAAAATATTGATAAATAGGTATTCAAACATTGTTTTCTTGTCACTGTCTTGCAGATGCCTAAATGATACTGTGCGAAAAAGACAACTGCATGTCAGACTTTTTGTTAGAGTATACAAAATTGACGTTTCGTGGTCCCGTTTCCGCCCCTTAAAAGTCAACCGATTTTGTTATTTTTTTTAGACAAAGCATCAGAATAAAATTTTCTGTATCGATACGTTTTGCGTTTTTCAAAAATAGTTTGTAGACCGTGCGCCTGAAGACAGCAGTGTCTAGTTCCCATAATAATAATTTTTATGGAAAAATGAAATAAAAGGGACATTAGTAAATATCTATAATGCGTAAAAAAAATACCACTTTAGTGTCATAATCCAGAGAGAAAATACGGAAATAAGTTTGAATGAGGAAAAGTCGGACCGCATTTTCTCTTAAAATGAAATATCATTTAGTACACTTACAAAATTTTACTTAAAAATCTTTAGGAAAAAACCGTTCGGAAAAACGTAAAAAAGATGTCACTTTTCATTGGTAAGTTGGTACCTAGGTACTTCTTTATAATTGACTTCCAGAATTAAAAATAATTCATTTTCAAATACAGAATTTAAGTAGGTACCTAGGTACTTGTCTATAGTTGAATTCCAAAATATTTAATAAATAATTTTCCAAAAAGATTTTTTTTTGCAAATGTCAAACTCTGCTCTTCTCACTAACCAAGGTGCACTGTATTTAGGAATGCGATTTTCAAAAATGTATCGAATGTCAGTTGATATTATTTTAATATTACAAAAAATCCAGTAAAAAGAAATATATGGATATAAATTATAGGGTATTAAAGAAATAATCTGATTGGGATCCATATTTTGTTTGTAAATATTTAAAATATTTTTTTTTGTACGCAAAAAAAACTTCTTTCCAATTTTTTGTATCTGCAATCTCGGCAAATGAAGCCCAAGTGATGGACAAAATCATTTACGCTTCTAACTTATTTTCTTATTAATAAATTTAAGATTTTAATCGCTATAAATATGTAGGTGGCAAAGATCTACGTTTCGTTGGAAACCGCACGTAAATGATGAAGTAGTTATTAAGTCCAACGAAGACACACATATGGACATAGTTTTGTATATTGTATATAGATTTAAAAAAAATATGTGTCCATGTATTTCTTCCATATTTAAGTATCACCGGGTAAGCAACTCGATACACAAGTTTCACGGTTATTTCGGTAACTGGAGGACTAGTTATTGTAAAGTTAGTCAAACACTTGGCTTGCAGAATAGTTTCTGGAACGAGATTTGTTTGCTTCGATCTGAAATTCGTAAACTTCTCTTCTGAAATGTTCAGGTTTAAAGTAAACCTCCAGGCCAAACGAGAAACTCCAATACGGGAATTTTATTTGTTTTAGGGTCAGCATGAATGTACCCTGTTCTTAGATTGGTAGATTATAAGTATTTAAAAGATTAAAAATAAATACTTAATAAATAGGTGCAAAGATTTCATTTCGACGTTTTGGCTACCATTGCAGGAGCCATCTTCAGAACAAACTGTGTGTTTTGTAGAAAAAACATGTGTTTATGTATAAGTAAATAAATTTTAAAACTAGAAAAATTTACAATAGCGGAACACTTTATAGACACGGGACATCTTTTCGCCTTCGAACCAAAGATTTTGCATAAACCTAGAAATTACAGTGCACAAATAATAAAAGAGGCAGTTGATATACATACACAAACACCCTAAAATTTAAACGGAGACAGCGGTTGAAATTAAATTCACCATGGTTCCCGGCACTAAACGCTACAAAAATGACACGGAATGTGCCTACTGCTGACTGCGACACGGTACAAATTACTAGTAGATTAACACATATTTTTTATACATGAAGATAGCTTCTGCAATGGTAGCCGAAACGTTGGGTCAAATCCAAAAAAGATACATATTAATAAGCATTGTGTGTTTTAATAGAACTAGTGTTGAAACGGAAAGTTATCATTTTTTGCACGTGTTTTAAATTACACCTAAAATTTGTTCATCCCAGAAATATTTATATCCAAATATTTTTTTTTATATGTATTGGTGGAACAGAATTATTATTATAATAATATATTTTATTTGATTCGAAATGTTGTCAAAACTGAATAACGTATAAATTCATATTTTTAATAATATCTTAAATTACTGTTCATGAATGTCCGCAAAATATTTTTTAGTATCTAAATTTCTTACAACTGTGAGGGAAAACATTTTTGAGAAGAGAATATGAAAATCTTGGCATTTTAAGGGCTTATGCTCTGTTATTTGCTGGTTTAAGTGGCCACTTTACATACTGGAACGTTTACCATACTGCCTGGGTTTAATCATTTACGTTTCCTTAATTCTTACATGTGTAGACTTTTGTGAAGTGAAAGTGCTGTATCCATTATTAGTGTGGGTAATATTAGTCTGGCTGAACTATTTCACCTACTAGGCAGGCTATGTTTGAAAACACTTTTCCAACTTTAATACTTTTTCCTATACAAGTTAGTTAATCAAAAATGTTTTGAGTATGTCCAAATATTTGTAGATATACAGAATCTCCCCCTAAGGAAGTTATTGAGATTTCAATTATTAAAAAAAGTTATATGATAAATAAGACTCTGCTAATTTCGCAATCTTCTAAATCAAACTTACAATTAATCTAACAATAAAATGAAATCACACTAAATTAAAAAAAAAAGATTTTATCTTTATAGAGCTTAGGGCCAGCTTTTTCTGGTTTAAGTGGCCGAATTAGTATTTGTGAAATATCCACTATTCTATGTTCAAACGTGTATTGCGCACTGCTAGAACCTTCATTAAAAATAATAATTAATATTTTTTTTATTTTAGATGGGTAAAGTATTGGGTGTTAACATAAGTTTCGTCCGTTTTTTTCCAAATGAAGAATACAACAGTGCACAACATTTTTTTTTTAATATTGCGAGCAGCGTTGGCAGCTTTATTACCTATATTGAACGCGAACAGAAGGAGGTGACGAAAATGCTAATTTTCGAATATTTTAAATTTCCACTTTGATGGCTTGTATTCAAATAAAATAATATTTGTAATTTAAAAGCAAACACAATTTTTGTAGAGCAGAAATTTTTCCATCGAATAACTTCTAATTCATTTTTTACTTAAGGTGCTAATTTTTAGATTTGGAATAAATCGGGAAAACGTATGCTTACACCTGCGTGGTAGAACAATAAGTAAATATATATAAGTAGAAAACCATAAATGACTTAACAAAATTGATATATAAAATGTAAATATTTTCTATCATGCTGGTGTTTTTTCGAAACAAAACAAAATAAAGAGTAATAACAAAAAATATTTAAAGCAACTTTGTTTTTAACCACTTATTTTTTATTTTTTTAAACCGACCGGATTCAACGCTACACAAACTTCCTTATTAAGGTACTTAGCTTACGTATCTTATCATATTTTATTTTAACTTTGATTACTAAATATTATCAAAACATTATATACCAAAACACATGGAGCTAAATAAATCAAGTCTTTTTGTCATGCTGTTCTTGTAAAGATGGAAAGTGTTAAGTGAGATGGATACGTTTTATAAAACTAGGCAGGAGTTGACTTAAGGAGATACTTTTTAATTATTTATATATATTTTCTTATTATTAATAGCTTTATAATTTTTACGGTTTCCAAATAATCTAATTTTAAAATTTTATTTCAACACGAATATTTTTGATCCAGTATCTTAACTAAAATTATGATTATTTTTATCAGATGGTTTGCGAATTCAGAAAAAATATTATTATTTAGGCACTGTCAGAGTTATTTTGCTCTAACGTTAAATTTAATTTGGTAATGTATCCAAAATAAAAGAAGTTTATTGAATTATAATTCTATTTTATTTTTTATAAAATAAACAAAGGGTATATTGTGACGCGTTTCGTCTTGTTAGGACATTTTCAAACAAACTAACTTAGTTTCTTTTAGATTTTCCAATGTAAATCGAATCGCAATCATTAGAACAATGTTGTTTTGTATTTATTTTATTATAATAAATAATCACAAAGCTAGTGCTTCATTATTTATTGTTTTAGCATTTACTTTGTGGAAAAATATTTTGAATTTATTTAAAATGAAATACTTAGTAATTTTTACCACATAAAAGTCATTCAGTCAGTTTATATTTACACCTGATGATAGGTAATTCAGAATACCTGAAACAAGTTGTGTTATAATATATTAATCTCTTATGTGGTAAAAATTAAAAAGTGTTTCGTTTTAAATAAATTATTATACATTCCAATACAAAATGTGAATTATGACTATTTATTAACACTGCTTAACCTAACAACACTTTCTCAAAGAAAAACTATTAATGATCTCGTTGTACTGTATAAAATTGTAAACTCTCTTTTTGACGTACCAAAAATACTTGAATTGATTAATTTTAGAGTACCTGCTGTCAACACTAGGAGTACTTTATTGTTTATTGCTCCACTACTTCTTCCAACCAACAAAACAATTCATTGATACCGAGACTGCATAGGTTAGGTAACACTTATGGAACGGCTGCAGACATTCTGTCCAATTCTTTACTATCTTATAAGTCCGCAATATCAAGTTTATTTGTAGCTGCTTGTCAAACTATTATTGACAATTCAATTTCATAAATTAAAAAAATACTTACTTGTTTATTTTTATTACCTTATACTTGATTTTTATTTTTTACTATTATATCGAATTGCATTGTAGTATTGGCAAATACGCATTTCATATATACATATTTTTATTTCTTATTTTTTCGCGATAATATATGATTGCTTGTTTACTAATTTAACTTTAATTTGTCTCTCTTGCTTACCGTAACACTTTATTTACTGGGTTGTCTTTACATAATTTATTACATAAGCTTATATCTTTGCATTTTTTGTTTCCATGCTTACTGTTTTTTCTTGCATAGCTTTGTTATTATTGTTTTTTTTTTTACTTTGTAAAACTTTTTATTATATCCTATCTAACTAATTTCAAATATTTTTTCTGTATTATCTGTGTTTATTATTTATTATGTTAGCAGGTGTTTTATTTTCATTTTTTGTAAATGCCTTTTGGGCGTTAATGAACAAAATAAATAAAGAAAGTAAAAATGTTGGCCAATCCATATTTTTCTAATTTGTTGTTTATTAATCTATTTTCTAGACGCATTTCGACCCCTGGGTTCGCAAGGAAAGTAATTTATAACCAAGTCTCTCCCTCGTACATCCTTAATTTAGTATTAGCGGCCTTTAGCAAATATAAGTTCAGGGATCGCAAGAACTCTATACTTAACATTTAGGGGCAGTTATTAAGTTTCACCTCGTAATTAAATCTGGGTAACGTTGCGATGGCAAAATCGGAGAGTGTAATCCTGTAAATTTAGCGCTGGCAAAATTATTCTGTAAAACCAACACAAATCGTAAAACAGCAAACTGAGGAAATGTTTTTACAAGGTTTAATTTTATCGTCATATATTTTTTGTTTTAATATAAAGGGAAAACTAACAAACTAAACGAATATTTCATAACCCTTTTTCAGTCGCGACCCAATTAAGGGTTTCGGTTTTGCTACCCAGGGCCTGGATCACAATAAGAAGTTAACAGATTTATCTTTGCCTATAAATATCTAGAAAGTAAAATCAAAATTATAATGTACGAAGCCTATGTCAAAAGTAAATTGAGTTACATGATGGTACATACAACTGGCAACAAGACAGACTTAACAAGAATACAAAGACAACAAAACAAAATTCTTAAACTAACATACAACCTATCCTACCTGACTTCTACGACTGAACTGTACAAAAAAACACACCAGTTTGACATAAACTACTTGACTAAAATTGAGACCTTAAAAATTGTGCACAAAATAACACTGGGAAACATACAAGACGACGACATAATATTAGTAAAAAATGCTGACATACACAAATATAACACCAGACAACAACAACACTATCATATTGAAAAAGCAAAGACAAACACAGGACAGTCAAAAATACTACATAATGGACTTAAACACTACAACGACCTACCTTACTACTTGAAAACTTTTAATGGAGACAAATTTAAAATCAATCTGAAAAAGCACATGATGACTGAACTAACTAGACTAGACGAGACATAAAATGACTAGACAATATTAAATTTCTAATGTAACCCTAACGGGTTTTTAAAAATTGTAAATAAATTTAAAAAATGAAAAAAAAAAAAATGTTCTAGATGAATATATGTATGAATATTTATATCTGTCATCTGGGCTAGTGTGTTACAAATTAGCGCGTTTGTTAAAATATACATACATTTTAAGCTTAATTTGAGACAGAAATAAAGTAAAACAAAAGCTAAATAATAGGTGCCTAAATAATAGGTGCCTAAAATAATAGGTAAAATAATAGGTGCCTAAAATCCTTATGATGACAATGTCGTAGATATCATTATCATAAATGAATTAATCAAGACAAAACAAACAAGCTTAATATTTTTGTAATTCAACAATTTACTTATAAGCGTAGCTATAATTAATTTATTTTAAAATGATAATCTTGCAAAGAGCAAAACAAAGGACAAACAGACAAATAGCACAAATCATAAGATATTAGACTCGTGTGGCGTTTGACCACGTGATCATGATGAACTAATCCACTTCCACTGTGATCGGTCAAGTTCGTTAAGGACTTTTTAGTGACGTCATAAACATTTGTGATTGAGCTACAAAGGAGCAGTTAATTAAACATATATATTAAAACAAATTGAACGACCATAATATTACGATGACTTAACGCATTGGTCTAGGTATAAATACGCTCCTTAAGCGTATTAAATTTGATTAGCATGTGTGTGTCATTGCACGGAGCGAAAAATGCAGTTCTTGGTTTGTAATTTTGAGTTGAGTTCATTAATTCAACCAGAATGCACATAACACAAAATGGCCTTTGTGAATTTATACATTTAATTTAATTAAGGCTGTAGTCTGGTAAAACGCGCGCAAAATTATGAAATCACACGATTTTGCTATTTTAAAACGAATGTTTCTTTTAAATCGCACGATTATAAAAAAAAAAAAAACAGAAATTAGATAAAACAATAACTTTTAAAGGTATTTCTATTAAAAAACATACTTAAAAGTTTTATGTAACTAAAATATAATTACTTTTAAGCCGGCAGATTACGCCATTTCAAATTTAGACTTAACTTAGGTATCTAGGATCTTAATAAAGACTAAGAATTGAACTAAAATTTGATATAATTATTTGAAGATAATAAATGTAACATCAAAGTGGCCTCAGCAAAATCTTAATTTTTTATTTAAAAAAAAAATACAAGCATTTTAAATGACATATATTTTTGTGATATTTTCCTTTATTTCTAAGTAAAATTATGCCATCGGTAGTACTATATAAGAAAACATTTTTTGTATTCAATTTCCCGTTGGGCTGAAGCTCCTGATTGAATATTTTTCAATAACAATTGAGTTTCTAGTATTATAATTTGTTTTTATTGTTTATATTTGTAAATAGTTTATAAACTCAGTATATGTAAAAGCCTTTTGGGCGTTAATCAATAAAATAAATGAAACGTTGAGTTTACTGAACTTAAGTATTATTTTTTCGATAAATGCTCTGCAGCACTGAAACTGAAAAAATAATATTTCATACCAATCATGTCGGAAATTTATCCCGAGGCCTCTTGCATGGTTAGAAAATGCGCTGACCATTACACCGCGAGGTTGACGCGTTTTACAGGACAGTAAAAATAAGAGTAAAAACCTTATTTGTGGACTATGGTCTCATGTATAGGTTTTTGATTAACGTAGTATATTTTTTATCATTCAATTATAGAAAAGAACAAACAAAAACGTCTGAACGCGTCACTCGCCAGATAGCGGATGGACGCTCGAATATTGCGTTTTGCTGGTTCGCGGGGTTTGGCGTTGTTTGGCTAGTTATCTTTACCTACTTTACTACCAAACCCCAATACAAATGAATGTAATAACCTAACTTGTACTGGCCTTCTTCCAACCTCAATGTTCGAACTTCTCTCTCACGGCAGGTTATATCACATCCTGTGGTCAGATCGGCACTTGTCGGTTTCTTGATTATAAATTCACACGATAACACGACACAGTGGCTTAGAATGACTTGATGGCTAAAATAAATTGTTAGTAATTGCGCTGAGTATATCAAATCACATGTATATTCGTTGACAGTTAAGTTCTTTTTAAGCTGGAGAAAAAAATGTATCCACAGTAGGATAATTACAACATTTCCACCAGGGCTTAGTAGGTAGCCATAAATTTAACATAGAAACCTACAAGTAAATGTGCAAACACATATACACAGTACATGTGGCGCAAACAACGTCTGCTAATATATGTTTTTAAAATTTCCTTATTGAAGTGACAAAATCGAGTTTGTTGCAGTAATTTTCGAATGTACGCTTTTTTTTTGTCAGCCATTTATAAGGCAGCGAGCCACATTATGTTAGTTTTGAATCTTCCAGTTCACTGAATCAATTCAGGAGAAAAAAATGTCATTTATCTTGAAAATCAAAAAAATGCAATCAGCCCGTTTTAGTCGCGGACCCTTCATATCAATACATAAAATATATAAACATTGCTATTATTAATGTATACATAACAATATGTTCATGCGTGACGTTTTAAACATCGGGTTGTGGTCCTGTGGCTAGTGTCTCGGACTCACAGACCAAAGGTCCGTGGTTCGAATTCCACTCTACCCCAACTCGATTCCCATTTTTTAATAGTGAGTTATTTACAACTCGTTGAAAATGGCCCTCAAAATTAAATATTTGGGTAAATCATAAGAAAGTAAATATTTCTTTTTATTTAAAAAAAAAATTAAAAAACCTATTTTAAAAATTAAAAATATAAAAAAGCAAAACTTTATGATCAACCAAATAAAGTGTCATATTTTCCCCAAATCCAAATTCTGCGGGATACCGTAAAAAAACAATCTTGCCTCGAGCGGGATCAGAGGAGATCCCGGTACGACGAGATTGGAAGCCCCAAGGTATACAATAAAATAATTCTAACGGCAGTGAAAGTAAAATAACTAACATGATTCCAATGCTGAGAAATCACTGACTTTTGTATAAATAAATTATATTTTTTGTTTCTTTTTTTTTTGCCTAAAACGGTTACAATTTTTGAAATTATTTAATTAAGTATCTACCTACTTTTATCTAATATTTTATCATTATTTATAAAGCATAATGTATATCAATAATAAAAAAAGACGTTATTGACCTACGTATTAACTTTTGTAATGAAACGCTTGAAAAAAACTAGAACAGTCATGTATAACCCCCTTTAGCGCATATAATAATAATGATAAATAAATAAAAAGTGACCGACTGAAACATGATTTTCAGTTGAAATCGAATTTCGGTTTCTGTTCTAGTTTCGGCCAAAACAGAAACAGATTTCAATATGTTAAAAGTCAATTGAAAACGCACAAAATTAGGCGACTTAATTATTAAACCCTGCGAGTTCACTAAAAAGATGGTATAAATGTAATGCGTAAATTTGTTTATTTTTAGCGCTTTTTGGTACACTGTTATGTTATTTGTATATAAAAGTCAGCCTCGTGCTGTAATGCCTACCATGCAAGAGGTCTCGAGTTCGATTCCCGACATTGTTGATTTAAAATATATTTATTTAAAATGGTGTTTTCACACTAGAATATTTCATAGTCCCTGAACTTACATCTAAAGCGTAACATTGCTCATATTACCTTCATGTAACAAAAATGATCAAGGTATGCTGCGATCGGTGCACCAATGCAGTGCCTACCTGATGGTGCGAAAAGGGAATACTGCTGCTGATGATGATGATGATATATAACAGATCTTCAGAATTCCTTAATAGAAGATAGAACTTTAACTTATGTACCATAAAGGAATTAGAAAAATATAAATGATCTTTAAACTACAAACTGAAGTCAACAAATTATAAAATCAGCCTGGTTTTTATTTTTGACAAAAAAACATTGAAAATCGGTGGTGGATAGAATCAAAAACGCCTGTTCGACGCACGGATTTTGTAATCAGGTACCGCAGGTTTTGGCTGAGCCGAAGTTTCGGCCGAAACTGGTTGAAATCGAAACATCGTGCATCGATCGGTCACTAGTTTACAATATACATACAGGCAAAAAAAAATACTCCCGCTAATGAGATTCTAAATGAAAATGATTTAGCGTTTTTTGAATTATCAACACTTTTTGTAAGGTCAAAAGACACCGTCGTTTCAGTGCGAATAACTAGACAATGAAATAACGGACACTATCGTAGAAATTGCTAAACAAACTAGCCCCAACAACCTGTTATCTTTGCTTCGTAAAGGAATTTTGAATACAAGTCATAACAATATCGTTTGGGTCATAAATAGGAAAGGTTGCAAAGTTGCCAAAATTGGTCTTTACACCCCACACCCTATTCAGATAGGGTGGACTGTAGAATAAGCTTTACATTAAACGGCCAGCCCTTAACGGCCTATTAGGGTACTAAAGGATGGCTATTGAAGAAAATCATTGTTAATTTATTCTAACCCTCAACTGATTTAGAGAAGGACATTAGTATTACGCACATAACCATTTCGTTAGCCCGCATAATCTTATATAGCGAAATAGATTTGGGGAGGTAAGACACGGTCTAATTAAATGTATTGATATTTATTTATTCAATTCACATAAACGCTCGGAGGTCTTTAACAAGTATGGATCATAGATAACATATACGCGGTTTTCCAGGGCCTGATCGCGAAACTTTAGAGGAACATTCCTCATGGTAAGCTTTAAAAAAATCTTTTTAATTTTTGTCCAAAAAGTAATTAAAAAAAATAAAATAATTATTATGATCTCAAAAAGGAGTAAATCTTTAATTTCTTGAACTAGCATCCCTTCCGCAAACCCCTACCCCTGCCCGACAAAAAATATGCGATAAAAACGTATTTGACCCACAAAACGATACGCACCAGACGCGGACAAGGGAAGCGGCTAGGTAGGAGAAAGGTAGGAGAAAGGTAGGGGTTTGTGGAAGGACTGCTTTTTCGAGAAATTAAAGATATACTCCATATTGAGATCATAAAATTTTTTTTTTTTTCAAAATGACTGTTGAGAAAATTTTCATTGGGATTTTTTTAAAGCTTACTATGATGAACGTTGCTCTGAAGTTTCGCGGTCTGGCCCTGAAAAACCGTGTATGAAGTAAGAAATAAAATATAGCATTTGGTATATTAAAATACATATTCCTATATATAACAAGTAAGAATATAAAGATGATATGATGTACATGAATGTCTTAAAGCATTCAAATAAATCAATATACCCAGTATAAAAGTAGTTTTATTTAAGATGAGCCAATAAAAAAACCAAAAAGTGTTGCTATAATAATACACAGTTTTAAGTTAGCAGAAAAAAAAAACAAACAATTAACATGGTTTAAAATGCTTAGCATATATGTAAAAAAGTACAAAGCAAAACTTATACAACTAAGAAAAAAAACTTGATTTAAGTATCTACAAAAAATAATGAACAAAAGTAAAACAATTTTTACTTGAAACACATAACAAACAATAGCAAAAGATAAAACTATTGTATTTAAATAAAAATGCGTATTACAGACTTTTATAAAAATAAGGTTACAAAGACTTATTGTTAGAATGAAGATTACATAATAAACATAAATATTGTAAAACATTTTGATAAAGCACGTATAAAATGAATAAGAAAAAGTAATGATTGAACTATTAATGTAATAAACTAAAAAATTACACAATAAACATCAGTATTGTACATAAGTTAAAACAAGTGTGAATTATTAGAAACAAAAAATAGATATGATATTGTAAAAAGTAATAAAAAAATATCCTAGGGATTGCAATGTTTACAGAGTAGTATGAGAGAAGAGGAAATGATGACGCTTAAAAATATATCACCAAACCTTGTTGCCAGAAATTTATTACATAAAGTGAACTTATACGAGCTTTAATCATTCGACAAAATATCTGCAGTCTCGCAATAAGTGTTACCTAGATTGTGTACTCTCGGTTTAGTTGAATATTTGTGATACTTGGATGACCTAGTAGAGATAAAAAAAAAATCTGTGCATCTTGTGTTTTTCGAGGATACTACAAAATTTATATTACCCTAGAAAAAAAACAATTAACTACAGATTTTATTGTAACTCTTTGAATATTACGAAAGAAAAAAACACACAAGGGATCATTTTATATTTAAGCGTCAATTTTATGTAAATTAATATTTATTTCGTTTTTTTTTGCCCCACAACAGACCAGAAAGCCCAATTACAGTGATGAATTACAGCACAAAACAAACCCTCCGTGCGTACGAGAGGCAAACGTCTTAGCTATTACACCATAGGGACGGTTAAAATAAAAATAACATTGAAAATATTGTCATAAGAATGTATTTTTTCACAACTACGTAGTTTCGGATCGAACAATATCTTACATTAGTAGGTGTATCCATGAATTCTATGAAAGGTACCGTTTCCCCCGAACTACATACATAATTATATTAATGGGAAAATAATATTTCAGTGAAAGCAATATAAAAGTTGCTGCTTAAAAAAAAATCTGTTATGGATGCGGCAAAGTAAGAAGTAAGCAAACGCCTCGAATCAGCAGATGAGAGTTAATACGGGAAGATTCTGGAAGAAATTATACAAAAATGGGACCTTTGCATTTCTCATGTGTAATAGATACGACTGATGGGGCGGGACAGCCTCCAACTAAAAAAAAAATGAGGAAGTTCAGCCCTACGGAAAATTGGATATAAAGGTGTTTTCTTACGCGCGGTTAAAAATAGTGTACTAAATTGTACGGCAAAGTTTCATGAAAATCTATGAAAAACAAACATATTTTGAAATTTTTTATTTTATTTTATTTTATTGTTTATATTTTTTTATAAAAAGAAATATTTGCGCTCTTATAATTTACCAAAATATTGCCTTTTTAGGACCATTTTGTTAACCACGAGTTGTAAATAACTGGCTATTAGAAAATGAAAATCAGGTAGGGGTAGAGTCGGATTCGAACCACGGACCTTTGAGACATGAGTCCGAGACACTAGCCACGGGACCACAACCTGATTAATTTATCTTAATAAAAACTAACTATTTTAAACCACGTCGCTAGTTCACGTGAATCAACCAACGATAAAAGAGTTGAGAAATATTTCTGGCTTAGGGAAAGTCAACGGACTAATCAGCAAAACTGACCGCGAAGAAGTGGAAGAGATCTTAAAACGTCACACGCGGAGTAGTTTTTTTTTTTTATTAAAAAAAAAAGAAATATTCGCGTTCTTATGATTAACCCACATATTTAATTTTGAGGGCCATTTTTAACGAGTTGAAAATAACTCACCATTAGAAAATGGAATCATGTCAGGTTGTGGTCCTGTGGCTAGTGTCTCGGACCCACGGACCTTCGGTTCGAATCCCACTCTACCCCAGCTCGATTCCCTTTTCTAATAGTGAGCTATTTACAACTCGTTGAAAATGGCCCTAAAAATTAAATATTTGGGTAAATCATAAGAACGCAAGTATTTATTTTCATAAAAAAATAATTAAATAAAGAGTATGATTCGAACCACAGACTTTTGGTCTGTGAGTCCGAGACACTAGCCACAGGACCACAACCCGATTAAACTTACAAAAAGTCAAATACAAAACTTTAAAAAAAACATTGCGCTGATAATCCGATACATAAAAATGAAAAAAAAAAAAACGTCAACAATAAAAAAAAAATGTGAAAAACAACTGAACTTGCTCCTACTCTATTTTTTTATTTATTTATTGATTTTTTTTCTTTTTATTTTACTATTGGTATATGTATAAGTTACAAATACCAAAAAAACTTTTACATTAACACAAAAAAATCCCGCAAAGGCATGGCCTGTGTGTGGATATTGATTGTTACAAGCTTCGTACACCTTTCGAAACTTATTTAATCGACAAATAATACGTTGCGATTAATGTTTTAGACGGATACTGCTCAGTATAAAATAAAAAGATAATAATAAGCGAGAATGGCAAAAGCAGTCTTTGACTGTTGTTTGTAAGGACTGGCATTGTGATCATTTTCTGAGTTGCAGTTCAAGACTTTTCCGGGAAAATATATCAGCACAGACAACCCTTAACAAAATGTTGATAGAAACAAAACACGAGTCTTTTCCGATATTTTACTATATTTTTGGGAATTCTTTATCCATAACATTTTATACAAAGGAATTTAAATGGGCTAGTATAAAATGATATTTCTTTTATAAAATAATATAAATATTTGAGGAATTTTTTGTTGACGAAGTATTTATTTTTAAATACCTTTCAAATTGTTTACATTTTGTTGAATACAAAAAAGGCTTGTAATAAAAAGGAAATATTAGATTTTTTTTTGTCTTTTTTGACTTTTGTCTCTTATTCGTAATTCTTAAAAACTCCTCACAAATATATTTTTTTTACTAGTTTTGTATGAAATATTGAGAATTTGTAGAATTTTCCATTTTTAAGTATATTTGCTATCGATATTTTGAGTTTGTCAAAATTTTTGTAGACAAGGACTGGATTCAACTCCCTAGGGAGCTGTTAATATTAACAAATTACAAGAGAGATGAAGAAGATTTTAGAGAAGGTAATATAGAAGTCTAGGCATCCACAGAACTTATGTCCTGTCATTGGCTGGTTTAAGTAGCCACTTTACACACTGTGTAACATTCACTATTCATTTATACATCTTTATTCCTTCAATCCTTTTATCTGTTGATGTTTGTGAAGTTAAAAGTTATATATACGGGTGCGATTCATCTAATTGAATTGTTTCACCGACATACTAGGCAACGCCTGTTATTTCATATTTTAAAAAAATTTCTATACTTTTTCATGGACCAGGTGAATTTATCAATAATCTTTTGATTTTGGGTAAGATCTTACATACAATTTTTGAATTTTAATAATTTTTATTTTTGGAATTTAATCATACACAAGTATCTAGGTACCTACTTATCAATAAAAAATGATTTTTGAGATTTGAACTGAACGGTTTGGGTAGGTAGGAAGAAATTTCCTTAAGGCAATATGCCTGCCCTTATAATATGTATGAAAATTGTATATGTATATAAAGCGTTAAATAAATAAATATACTTATCCATGATATTTAATAGTCTAGAGGTCACAAAATTAAAAATGTAATAAAATAATATAAATATAAAACAACTTTGTATTTTGCCACATAAATTATGTTTTTTTCTACCGACCGCATTCAAAACTACACAAGCTTCTTTATCAAGGTATACTCAATCAATGAATAATATCGTACTTTTATTTTACCGTGATAACTAAATATTACATTATTGATACACATGGAGCTAATAAATCAAATGTTTTTGTCACGTTGTTCTTTTGATTACGGAAATTGTGAAGTGAGATGGATACGATCTTTAAAACTGGATTAAAGGAAAAATTGTTTATTTGGTTATTTATTATGTTTTTTTTTATTTTGAATCGCTTTTTTAATTTCTAAGTTGCCTAATTTTATTATTTTTATTTTTATCACGAAGAACTTTTGATCCAGTGGCTTTAATAAAATTATAATTATCAGATGGTTTACGAATTTAGAAAAATTATTTTTATTTAGGCACCCAACGTGTTCTTTTCCAAAACCACCGGTCGGTAAAAAAATAATAAAGTAAGTAGTTAAAAACAAAGCCGTTTTGTATTTATTTTATTAAAATGAATAACCACAAAGTTAGTGTTTCAAATATAAAATTGATTAAAGGGTTTAGGGTATTAATTATTCAGACATGCGTATGAAACAAAGCAGTTTTAAATTCGGGATGTTTTTGCTACTTAACTATTAATAAGAGAACAATATGAAAAGTAAGTTAGAAACGAGCTTATATTGTAATTTTACAAGGGTATTCCTTTGCCTTTCATATCTGAAGGAAGCACACCCTTGCCATGGCTCTCAGTGAGAGTTATTAATTTCGTCTCCTCCGGGAAATCTGTCATTATAATGAGATTACACAAAGAAAAGATATCAAGCTGATTAAAACATTATACGGACTTTAATTCAGTTCAAAGAAACATCCGGGAAGATTGAGAAAACTGAACGAGAGTGTAAAATTTACTTTTGGATTCTTTTGTACGAGAAAATGACATCGCGGAACTTTGAGCTTGTTTGGAAAGTTTATTATAAGAAATATGAAGTATGTAGGAGGTGCTTTGCTTTAGAATTGTCTTAGTACGGTACTTGAGAAAGAAAGAAACATTTATTGCTCTCAGTTTTAATGAAAACTTGTTATGAAAACAACGTTTGATTAACTTCTCAAAAATCACTCACTTAATTAAACTGAGTTCATAATAATAACTTATTATTTAACACTTATTGAATCATTGATTTATTATTTAGTATTAAACATTAAATTTTTTTTTTAGATGCCTGATTTTTCAAAAACATCGTTTTAAATGGCAATTTTTTTGTACGTTTTACTAGACTATAGCCTTAATATACATATGAATTCTATACACATATACCCTAACCGTCCAGTCTAAGAAAATAAGCAGCATATTCTAGGTATTGAATCTTATAATTTTATTTAAAAAATTAAACAAAAATAACAACAAACCATCACGCGGTTTCCTCGTAGGAGTAGGCAGAGGATAGAATGACATGTCACCCTGTATTTTCATACATACCTCGCTTCCTCTACATTCATACATCTTATCATGCACGCATGCCAATAATTCCTACTCTTGACATGTCAATTTTCAAGTATTTTGATCATGCCATCTTTTTTCGGTCATATTCGTTATACAAAATTTAAAATAAAAATGAACTAAAAATGTGCACTATATTTGAAGAGAAGAGGGAGGATGGGAAGGAAAGAAGAGGGAGAAAGGAAAAACTCAAATATTTAGATGGCGATATTTTAATCCCGATTTAAATGTGAAGAAAGATGAAGGGCGTCTCTGAGATAAGTTAGTATATTTTTCCATAATTGAGCAGCTACTACCGTGAAAGAGAAAGTAAAAAAAATAGAGTGGTGAATGGGTATTAAAAGGGTTCTTTTATTTCTAGGATGAAGAGATAGTCCATGTTGCGATAGATGTTGGAAGGGTTCTTTCATATAAACTATTTACTTGGTTATTTTTTGTGTTTGAGTCCCATAACTGTTTTTTTGTTTGTTTTGGTTATATATATATTTCCATTTGATATTTGGTATTTCTTTATTTTGTATAGTTTATTACTTCGCAGTTTACAAATATGTATAATCTGACAAAATATATATTATTACGAGCGTTTTCCTGTGAACGCTGGTACTACAGATCGCGTGGTACCAGCTATTGCGCCCGCAGTGCCTATTCCACAATTGAGCAGCTACTACCGTGAAAGAGAAAGTAAAAAAAATAGAGTGGTGAATGGGTATTAAAAGGGTTCTTTTATTTCTAGGATGAAGAGATAGTTCATGTTGCGATAGATGTTGGAAGGGTTCTTTCATATAAACTATTTACTTGGTTATTTTTTGTGTTTGAGTCCCATAACTGTTTTTTTTTTGTTTTGGTTATATATTTTTTCCCATTTGATAATTGGTATTTCTTTATTTTGTATAGTTTATTACTTCGCAGTTTACAAATATGTATAATCTTACATAATATATATTATTACGAGCGTTTTCCTGTGAACGCTGGTACTACAGATCGCGTGGTACCAGCTATTGCGCCCGCAGTGCCCCTAGCGGCAGAAATAAAAACAACTGGTCACGTGGTAGACGGACTGACCGGCATCGCGGTCATTATCAGATTACGCAATATTGCAGGAACACCGTTGAAATACTGAAGGTTGTTATTTTAATTAAATACTCAAATAACAATATATACCCATATGTTGATTTATAAATGTGACAAAATCCCGCTCACAGGCACCGTTGAAAAGTTGGTTAGACAATCAACTATGAAACTGGTGTCACGGATTCGATTTCTGCCAGTTACAAAAGGAAATTCAAGAAATATTTATCTCTGAATTTGTCTGGGTATTGTGGTGTATTTTTCATAACTTCCTTCCACATTCTTTTCTTGAAAATATTCACATATATAATTCCTCTGTACTTGTGATGTAACCAAACTCCTCCTAAACGGCTTAACCGATTTACGTGCGGTTTTCAGAGAAAGATAGATCTTTGCGCTGTGCGTGTTCGTAGTCTTCAACCTTTAATCTAATATGTAAAAGATAAGTAAAGAGCATAAATATGTTATTCATAGATCTACCAGGGTTGTATTTGAGGAGAATGCATTTACAAAAAAAATTTCAAGATGTTGTTATTTTGTATATAAAAAAGTTTGTCTTTGAATATTTACAAACAGCATTTGTTTTTTGTGGATCTCAATCAGATTCTTCCTTCAAATTCGTTAAAATTTCTCCCCATTTATTTCTTTTTACTGGATTTTTGGTAACACTGAAATAAAATAAAATTCACTTTTTTTCATTTAAAAAAATCGTATTACTAGATAAGTACACCTGTCTGTTGGTGAGAAGATCTGAGATTGAGGTTTGCAAAAAGAATGCCATATTTGAAAAAATATTTATTTTATGTTTTGGAATTCAACCATAAAAAAGTACCTACTTTAATTAAATATTAACAATTTTAAGTTTTGGAATTTAATTACAAACAAGTACCTTAGTACCAACTTATCAATTTAAAATCTTTTTCCAAGCTAATAGCAGGCAAGCCAAAGCCAAAGCGCAACGTTTGGCCAGGACAACGTCTGACGGGTCCGCTAGTGTTCTATAAATTTAAATAATAATCACCATTTTTATTTCAGCTCGACTGGGTGAGTAGTGCAATAGACAACCAGTCATATTATAACCAGTGCAAAATATGAAGCGATCAGAAAAAATTAAATAACAACACAATTCGCGTAAAAAATAAGTTGATATAAAAATTATAAAGCAAACCAAAAAAATTAAAAACAAAAAGACATTTAAGAGGATAACAAAAAAGATTAAAAGATAATTTAAATAAAAACAAAAAAATAGACGATCTCAATTAAAAAGAATGTCATTCAAGCGCCCAGCTCCAATGAAGCCACAACCTCAATTCCCAGCAGTGTTCTATCAATTTCCTGATTACAATATTTGGACTTTTTCCTAGCTTTTCTTTAGGGTCCGTTTTATAATTTCTATTATGCCTAATAATATTTTGATTGACTGACCTGCTCCTCACGCCCAGGATGGCCCTGACTCCGATGAACTTGACCTTCTGCTTTGATTGGCCAACCAGAAACACGACGTCGAACAGGGCGGCATTGTGCAGCACGTTGGGCTCCGAGTTCAGGAACACGCGAGTGAAGTCCTTGGCCAGCTGATCGTAGTCTTCGAACTGGTCCCGCACAGAGTCCAGCAGGGGAGACGAAGGACGCATGTGGCCGATGGGCCTCCAGGATCCTGAGAGTGAAAAAAAATAAGGATCCAAAAAATTTTAGTAATTTCCACACATTTCATCCACCCATCACATACCACCCTCTAAACTCAAAAAACCATAACAATACTAACACGAATAACAACATTTGTACCTATTCAGGATCTATTCTTATTACATCTCGATATCCTTGTTAAAATAATGCATTGTATATTATGCTGTGTATGTAATATTGGTGCTGTGTTCGGTCTATACTTTTTTTGTAATTATGCATCACATCAACAAAGCACTGTGTGCACAAGAATAACTTTAAATTGTTTTTAATACAAATGTGGTTAATAGACGTAACATTTCTTATATTGATTTATTATTTACGTAAAACGTTCTTAAACTCAGTATTATTATCTCTCATAAATAAATTTTATTATTTTATTTTCTTCCTTTCCTATTTTATTTAAATATTTTAAACCTTTATTCAAATAGGCATTTTTAATATAATATTTTAATTTTTTCTGTAGATATGAATTGAAATTTTTGATTTTCTTTGTTTTTTTTTTTACCTTGTTTTTGTTAAATTAACAAAAACACTATTTATGCATGAACGAGTATATATGTATATATTTACTTATGTTTAAGCATTTTTCAAGTAAATGGCTATTCTTTAAATTTTATAATAAAATTTTTCCCTATTTTCCTACTTTGAAAAAAATAATTAAATCAGTTTTATCTAGTTTTGTTTAGTTATTTCTATCTTCTTTATAATATATTTCATTTTTTGAAGTATCAGAAACAAGCAATTACGCAAACACGAAATTATTATTATTATATCGAAATTATTATATTGGTTCAATATTATGCCTGTACTCTTTCATTTGATTCTTAATTAAAACTTATGTCTGAGCACCCGATGATAAACTTTTATCAAATAGTTTATCGAGACAAAATATGGTTGATACTTTGTTTTTTTTTAAATGATATATTTATATTGTAATAATGCGTATTTTATTGAATAAAGACTCTAAACCAAAAAAATGGAAACTAGAATTCTAACCGTTCAGGGATCCGCACTGCAGAACATATTCTAATCTAGGTCTTGTGTAAAATTAAAATAAACTTTAATGAGTAAGTACAGTGCTTTATTTTTTTATTTTTTATTTCTTAATAGACTATTAAACTAATCCAAAATTAAAATAAAAAAAATTGTGTAGCGTGTTATCAGCGCTATGATTTTTTAAAGCTTTGTATTTCTAAAACAACTCTGCGTGTGACGTCAGAGATTAAAAAAAATAAATATATTTGTTTATTTTTTCATACATATATTATTAAAATAGAAATACAACTACAAAAATACACTCTAGCAAAATTCATCTTAAAATTAAACTATAACATGAATTGGAAAAAAGATTCTTCTAAGTCAGTTCTCCCGATTGGCATGTTTAAGGTAAGCAAACCGGATATCCTTCACCGCTCTCATATTACTGGTTGCTTCATATGAACCAGTGACGTCGCTCAAAGTAGTGCGTTTTTATTAAAATAATTTTTATTATTTTTTTCGTACATTTTCAAGAAACTTTGCCGTAAAATTGAATTATAAAAGCGCGCAAAAAAACATTTTTTGTATCCAATTTCCCGCAAGGCTAAATTTGTTCATTGGAAACGGAACACTTGCATATTAATTGTCTGTATTTAATTCTTTATTTGAAAATTTTATGTACACTAAACACAGATTATGTACATGTTATAAAGGCGGGTATACTTCCTTGAGGTAATTTCTTCTAATCTACCCAAACCGTTTGATTTGAGAAAATAAATAGTGTAGATGAAGATATTGTATGAGGCATTAACATAAATTATGTCCGTTTTTTTCCAAATTAAAAAATGAGCAGAAAAAGTTAAATAAAATGGTAAAGGTATACGTCACTCAAAAGAAAATTGTCTGCTCTACAAGATATTGTTTGCTTTAACGTCATATCTATTATTTTATTTGGTTACAAGCCTTCAAATTAGAATATTATGTATGCAAAACTGAGCATTATCGACACTCTTTCTATCCATGTTCAATCGAAGAAATAAAACTGCCAAAGCTGCTCGCGATATTTGCGCAGTGAGCGGTGAAGACGCTATGAATTATTGACTTATTTTTTGTAAATCAAATTGAGACAATACATTATTCGCTATTTTTTGGTCGTGTCCTATTGTCCTCTTTATTTGGAAGAAAACGGACACAGCTTACGTTGTCACCTAAATTTTCAGTTTTTAAGAAACAAAAATTTGTAAAAGTTAAAATCCAGACTACACTATGAGGAATGGAGAGGGTCCAATCGTGATTTAAATGTGAATTAGGAAAAAGGGGGGGCGTCTTTGATATTAGATGGTAGATTATTCCACAATCCAGCAAGTACTGCTGTGAAAGAAAAAAAAAAGGAACAGTAAATGGGTATTGAAAGGGTTTTCTCGTTACTAGAGCGAAGATATAGCCCATGTGATAAATGTTGGAGAAGTTTTCTCAGATAAACAGGCAAAGTAAGATTATTCAAAATATTGTGAGGAAGTAATAGAATGTAAAAGTTTCTTAACTCTTAAAAGACTGTGATAAATAATCCCTTTGCGCGCGGAGATGTAACATCGTGTTACCACTAGTAAAAGACGGAATAATTATAAGTTCAAAAATTGAAAAAAAAAAACATGGAGACATACTGTTTAATAATCCCTTTTCCATTATTTGTGCAAATAAACATATAATTTAGCCCTGTTATAATAAAATAAATTAATAATCATAAATACGCCGCTCAGATTACGCGCGTGCGTTTCCCATCACTGTTATCAACCGGCTGAAATCTGAATCTATTTTACACTTTACTTAGTTTTGTTTTTGTCTCTTTCACACTAACACCTGCCATAGAACAGCGTTTTTGTCTTCCTTGTGATGAGTTCTATCTTCGTGCTCTTTCTTATACATACGTGTTGCTGAATTAGCGGACACTCTTTTTTCGCGTAGCGAGGATAAATATTTTTTTGTATTAACATCCAGCATAGTTGTAGAAATTTCACTTTCCAAATCCGGTGTGAAAATGTCCATTTGAAGATTAAAAAAAATACGAATTCATCATTTTAAAAAATAAGACAGATATATCAAGTCTTGTGTCCTATGTCGACTAGTGTGACATCACAGCCACACAAGAGTTAAATGCTTGATACTGAACTAATAGTGTAGTTACGTGCGGTCTGCAATTAACTCCCTACAATTTAAAAATAAATTTAAAGTGTTCGGTGAAAAATGTACAGAAACCTATTTAAAAACATGATTCTCTGAAATTTTATAAAAATAATTCTAAAAGGACGCATTCAATTTCAATTCAATATGTTTTCTCAATCCGAGTATAATATTGTGTAAATTCGGCGAGTTGGACGTGATTGAAGCGTTGGTCGATCGGTCTTTTTTCGTACGACGATTAGTATGGGATTTATACCACTGAAATAATGAATGAAATAATGATCCAGTAAAACTTTTTTTTAAAATTCAAATTGTCGACGGATAGAAAAAAATTAATCATATCGATAAGTTAAAAAATAAGGTCGTACAATGTTTTCATTCATTCATTATTCCATGTCCGCTCCCTAGTTGGAGCGTATGGTGTCCACAAAGATCCTCCAAGCATCTCTGTCGACTGCCAGCTCTTGTGCATACTCCCGAGTCAGGTTCGCGTCTCGTAGTTCTGACACGAACTGCCAAAGAACAGTCAGCAATGGACGTTTAGGACGTTGAGAACCTGATGCCTTGTAAAGTAGGCAAGCGTGGTTAAAGCTTTCGGGATGCATCCGCAGCACATGACCAAGCCAACCGTATCGCCACAGCTTGATAACGGTTGTCACCGGAGTTTGCTGCGTCGTTCTCTTATTACTTTATTCCTCACAAAGTCAAACCACCGCACACCCAAGATTCTTCTAAGACATCTATTTTCAAAACTCGGAATTTTGCTGTTTTGGGCCCTAGTGAGGTGCCACGATTCGCATGCGTAGATGAGAATAGGTGTTATGCAGGCATTATATAGGCGGCATTTGGTTTTCACTGAGTAAATATCCGATCTCCAGACAGCCTTCATACCGTTAATGTTTACAAATACCTTAAATACAGGATTGAACTTTGAATGTTTTAAGCGATCTTTGAGAATTTTTCGACTAATTTACAAAAAAAAACAAAAGTTTTTGAAGAATAATAAATAAAAATAAAGAAAGATAAACTTATAAATATTTTTGTATTTTTGCTAGAGCTACTGCAAATACTTTAAATATCTGATTGAAATATAACATTTTAGCATTTTTCATTCATTTCTCCCTTAAATGAACATAAGTGATATTTTTCACCAGCTCTATATTCCTCGCCCGCATTTTCAAAACAAAAAGCACTTTGAACCTTTATTCATGGATTCCATTTGAATATTTCATAGCGTTTAGGAAAAAAAAGATCCCTGATTTTATCGGGATTGAACCGTCTTGCGGAGTATTCAAATTTGCAGGTCGTTTCATGATGTGCCTACAGTTTGGTAGATGTAAGGCCCATTGCCTTAAGCCTGTTTTGTACGGATCAAAAAACTGAATATAAAAAATATTATTAGAGTTATGAAAAAATAAGCCATTAAAATATCTAATTTATATAATATACAGACGTAATTTTTAATTGTGACAAACTCTTGAGTTAGACTATTCCACATACCCATATTGTCGTTAGTATAATGTTTTGCAGAAATATGGTTGATTTTAACATTATTTAACAATGTTTGAGTATGTCCAAATGCTTGCAGACTGGCTGGATTTCCTCCCTAGGGAGTTATTCACATTTAAATTCATTTCAACAAAGAGGGAAAATATTTTTGAGAGGACTCACCCACATGATAAAGGTTTCAGCTCTTTTACTTCACAAAAGTCAACAGATGGAAGAAATGAGGAAATGTGGATGTTCAAACATGGACAGAATGGTGAATGTTACAGTGTGTAAAGTGGCCACTTAAGCCAGCCAATGACAGGTCATAAGCCCTGTAAATGCCTAGACTTCCTTATTCCCTTCTCAAAAATATTTTCCCTCTTTGTGGAAATGAATTTAAATCAACATTATTACCTTGAATGTTCTCTGTTGCATAATTTCTTATGGAAAATTGATTTTGTTAAACGATACAATTTTTTATTTTGAAACTAGTTTGTGGGTATTAAGTATGCGTAACACGTAATAAGTGTTAGGCACACATTTATTTAGCAGGAAAATCCATAATAAGACACAAAATATTTGGTACCTATCCACAAAGCCTTCACTAAGTTGCAAATAATAACATATGCCTTTAATAAACTATAGAAAAGGTAAATGATAGAAAAAAGAGTTAAGACGGATTTCAAATATGAGTTCATTATCTAATGGACACTAAATATTCATTTACCTGCGAAAATACCCATTAAATTGATTTATTTATATCAACCGAGTTTGAGAGAAAGGAAATAACCCTCATTATTTTAAAACTTGACTGTTGTTCGTCAGTGTAGCTTGGATCTACTAAACACGTCACGATAAGTCAAAGACAATGGGCCGGATATCCGGCTATCGGGTTTAGGGACTCCTCTTTAGCCGAAGACCCGGTATCCAGCCAAACAGTTTGTGTTCAATCGGGAAATAAAGCGGCAAAACTGCTCGCGATATTTGCGCAGTGTTTTGTAAGATGCTATGAATTTTTGACTAACTTATTTTTTATTGTTGTGTCATCTTATTCTCTTCATTTTGAAAAAAAAGGATAAAAATTATGTTAACACCTAGTAATATACGGCGCAATATTTTTTTACTCGAAATCTGACCAATTTCTGGTCTAGTTCTGAATCGCATGAACCGGGCTTTAGTCAGCCCCAGGGCGGGTTAAAACCAAATTTTCACCAACAAAATACATAAAAAATATAAGTAAGTTCAAATTTTTCTTTCGAAAAGATATTAAAAATATTTTGAAGAGAGTGGCTTGGAGCTTAAGAGAGCATAATGCCTTGGAAAAAGTTAGCATTCAATATTATCTTTAACTTTGCATATAATGAAATATTTTTCCACCAGAACAACTGCCTTTTATTTGCCAAAAAACAACTTCAATGAGCTTTTGATTATGTTTTATTTTATTTTTTTGTTTTATTGCACCTTTACCACATATATTAGAAAACTCCAATCTCAGGGATTTCCATTATCTTACATGGCGCATAAAAAAAAATGGTGACTTGAGGATAGCAAAGATAAATTAAGTAATTCATTTTTTCGCATTGTATAGAGGTTTTCTGTTTCAAGTCCCAACTAGCCAGAAGTTTTCTGTTTTTAGTAAAATAAAAAAAAATAAGTTTAACTTTAAAAAAAACATGTTTAAAAAATACAAAATAGATGAGTGAAATAAAAAAATGCAATAAATGATACGTTGACACTTAATCCATATTGTTTGATTGAACAAAAGCCGGTTTTATAGCTCTCGCAACATTGTTAGACTGGTATCGTTATTTTAGAAGATACCATGGAATCATTTCTCTACAATACCGCAGAGTGTGTGCGGACCAACTACTGCTTTACAAAATTATGACAGGAATGGTTGACTGTACAGAGCTGCTTGGTTTAATAACAATACATGTGCCAGCCAGGATTTGTAGACGGTACCACCTGTTTCATGTACCAATAAGTAAAACATCGTATGTTAAAAATGCTTTTTTTCGTAGAACTTTTTCAATGTACAATACAAAATCTAAAAATATAGATTACACAAACTTCACTCTGTCAGATTTAAAATTTACACTAAAAATGTATTATGTAACTTAGTAGACATTATAATAATAAATATGTACATCTCCCCTCCCCTCCTTATCCTCTCTTCAAGCATTTTTGTCCTTATCCCCCCCAATTTACAGTAACTTAATGTTCTTAAAATAAATATTTAAAAAATCTTTGATTATTGAGTACATGAAAATAACATTTTTATGTGTATAAATTGTATGTATTTATTTGATATGTAATATATTTTCTTAACTAACTGTATACTATGTGGAAATCTGTTATTAGTTCTGAGTTTATACACTATATTTGTTTGTTTACTAAAAATATGTATGTAGAACTGTTGATTTCCCAAATAAAATAAAATAAAATAAAATAAAATAAAATAAAATAAAATAAAATAAAATAAAATAAAATAAAATAAAATAAAATAAAATAAAATAAAATAAAATAAAATAAAATAAAATAAAATAAAATAAAATAAAATAAAATAAAATAAAATAAAATAAAATAAAATAAAATAAAATAAAATAAAATAAAATAAAATAAAATAAAATAAAATAAAATAAAATAAAATAAAATAAAATAAAATAAAATAAAATAAAATAAAATAAAATAAATAAAATAAAATAAAATAAAATAAAATAAAATACCGTTTATAAATATTCTTAAGTTTTAAAAACGAAATAAAAATCAAATTTATAAAATTGGAAGTTAGATAACAACAAGTCTTGCAGCTTCTGCGCGTATGGACGGTTGAAATTCTAGACCCCATTTACTAAATTTAGAAATTTGATAGTTTATAACATTTACTCAATATGATAAAAATAATATGATAGTTAACATCACAAAAAGTCTTGCAGCTTCAAAACGCATCGACAAATGGAATTTCAACAACATAAGAATGATTTTAAAAATGTAATAATAAAAAATAATTTTACAAAACGCAATAATAATACATTGAGCAAAGAACTAGTAAGTATAGCAAATAAGTGAACATGTAACAGCACAAAAAGTGAAATATAAAAAAACTAAGCAAAGATAGCATTCCTTAACTTATTATTAAGGTTAACAAGACAATAGACGATACTGAAACTCAAACTCGTCCTTGCTTTATTTTGGTATGCAGTAAACAGGATCTTTGTCTTTTTCCTAGTAAATAGCTGTAAAAACACTTGGTTCACATTTGGCTGTTCCCTGGGAGATGATAGTAGAAACGCATCGGTGTGCGTAGTGTAGAGTGTAGGTACCAAGGAACCTATCCGCTTGTTATTTTTTTTTGTTATTATTATACGCATATTTTCCGCTTAAAATTTCTGATTATTATTATTTTACTTTGATTAAGATGTCAGATAAACTTGTATGTGATTACTTTTGATGTTCGAGTTATTTAACGTGATACAGAAAAAAACGTATCATTCGTATTTTTAAATGAACATAGATAGGTAGAACTATATTATACAGAAATTGTTTTATATTAAATAGTTAAATTTCGGCACTTGATCTTCACAATAAAACACTTTTTTACAGAAGCATAGTTATAAAATCATGAGAGAAAACCTTTTGTATTTTACTTCTAGTGAGCACAACATGCTACCGAAGTTCTATAGAATATCAAAAAACGACAATGTGAATTTAATAAATTACTACTTGAAAAAGTACGCGGAAGGCAAAATTTAGTTATGAGTTCTTGTTTTCCTTCAAATATTTCTTACCTCACATAAATGTAATTTTTTTTGTTTTGTTTTAATTTAATTTAATTATATACTTAACTTGATATGTTATTTCAGTTTTATGAACATAAAATGACTGATTTTATTACCATACCGTTATGTAAATATTGTTCTGTCCTAAAATAAGTTTGTTGTAACTCCTAGGAGTACAAGTTTTTTTAAGATTTTATGATAATAAAAAAAAAACTGTTTTTTTAAAATAATAAATAACTATTACTCAAGGTTTTTAGATGTTTGATAAATCACGGATTATATGAATACGATCATTTCAGTATTTTTTGAGTGTCAAGTGTTCAAGTGTCAATTCGTACACCTTTCTGAAATAAATCCGGAGAAATGTCTAAAGCTAACTAATTTCTCCACTGTGACTAAACCATCAACCTGTCTGACATTTGACACGGGTGACGTATTGATCGACAAAAAATAAATAAAAATACCTTATAAATATTACAGCGAGACCTTTAGGTTATCAGTTCAGTAAATAAAGAAATAAAATGAAGACTTTTCTTCAAGATGTCGATTTGATTAATTGAGCCAATTACCAAGTGTCGAACGTTTTTGTTTCTGGGAATTAAAGATTGATTCTTTTCCTTTTTGCGGAAGAATGATTTATGACCGTAAATGTCTCTGCCTTGACAAACATGAGAAGGAACGTAATCTCATAGTACAAGGACGTTTTCATTTGTGTTTGGTAAACATATCAATGTTTAAATAAAATAAATAGAAAATAATTTTATTTTCGACCACTTACTTTTCTTTTTTCTCCTAACAACTTTCAAAGCTTCAAAGCCTAACCCGCAGCTTAATTAGTTATGTACACATTGATAAATAAGCTTGTTTAGCTTAGAAACCAGTTGATAGAAACAGTAAAAATATGTGGTTTAAAAAAAAAGTCGTTTTGTGTTTTTTTTATTATAATGAATAACCACAAAGTTAGTGTTACAAAGTAAGATGCTGGCTAATAGCCCAGACGTCGGGTAGTTTTGCCTAGAAATAATTCAATTTGTTTTAATAATAAATAAGTGTGTTAGATGGAACTGAAAGTTGCTAATAACATATTCTGTTTGCGATCTTGAATCCTTAGTGGAAGTTTTTTTTAAATGCAAAGTATTCTCAAAGATTTAGTTATTTGAGCATATCTTGACTTTGGCTTTTTTAATGACGATACAAATTAATAGTACTTAAACACATTTAATTTTTTTCTACAAAACACTCAGTTTATCCTAAATATGGCTCCTGCAATAGAAAACCTAACAAAAAAGAAACAAATTAAATTATATGATATCTCAGAAAGAGGTAGACCCATATTAAAGTTTACATATAGTAAGAATTTTTCTGGACTCTCTCTGAGTTATCAATTTACAAGAAAAATATTGTCAACTACAAAAATAAAGACCACTTTGTAAGACACAAACTTTTTAGCATATTTTGCATTTTTTTTAAAACTTCCGCTAAGAATTCAAAGTCGTAAACAGAATTTGTTATAAGCAACTAATAGCACTATAAACTCCCTGAATTATTTTCAGCCAGAGAAAAATTTACCGACCAGGTTAAACTCTGGTCATAAAGACCAGAATTTAAATAGCGAGATCAACCTTTTATAAAATGCAGAAACTCTTGTGCAACCGAGATCTGAGACAAAGCACAAGATGGAGAACAACAAAAACTTATGTATTGCCAGTGTTGCTGCATGGAGTGGAGGGTTGGACTCTTAAAGTTTAAATGATGAACGAAATTGAGGCTTTCGAAGTAAAACTGCCCAGAAGAATGATTTAAATCTCGTGGACTAATTGTGCCTTCAATGAAGCGGTTTTAAGCATTATGAACAAAGAGAGGGAGTCACTAACCAATGTCAAAAGAAAAAAAACCTGAAACTTTGGTCTCATATTCTGCAATGAGAAGTATGCCCTTCTCCAACTTATTATGGAAGGAAAGATAGAGGGCAGGCGGGTTATGCGACGGGAAATAGCATCATGGCTCAGAAATCTTAGACCGTTGTTCCGTGTACCGGATGCAGCAGCGCTGATTAGACTGGCCCAGGATCGTGATGAATTCAGAATGATGATCGCCAACCTCCGGTAGAAGCGGCAATAGAAGAAGAAGTGCCTCCAATATACATTTAATATCAATGTTTATTTTCTTGTCTTAAATTTATTCGAAACGTAAAAAAAACGTATGTACGATAAAGTATTTGATAAGGATTAAGATATCTAATAAAATATCTTTCAAATCTAATAAAATAATGCGGAAAAGGAGAAAAAATAAAATACGCATGATTATAAAACATGTCTCAAAATAGGTACTTTGAAAATATTGAAACATATTTAAGGTTGAAACGGTGATATATTTTTATCATTATTATTATTTGTTATAAGAATCAATTAAATTTGCTGATTCAGTATTGATAATTATTAATTGGGAATTGTATTATATATCGTCCCAACTCAACACAAGACTTTGGTTCCATAAAATTGGGACATGTGTCTTGATAAATGTTAAATAAATATTTATTGTGAATAAAATCAATAAAAAAAAAACAAAAAAAAAACAGCATAATTGTTTTTCCTTAGAAAAACGGTTAATGAAATTTTGATAACCTACTATTATTATTTAATTATCTTATTAAGAAAAACACTTTTTCAGATACTTGCATAGCTAGATAGGTACATAAATAAAATAATGTAAATGAATAATAAAATAACAAAATAATGACTTAAAATGAAAATGGCTACGATAACTGCAGGTACTACATCTACTGATTACTGATCATGAAATACTGTAGAGTAAAAATATAATTTTGTACTTATTCGAAGACTAAAAAATAATTAAAAAATTATTCTATCAAATTCCCGATAAAATAGTTCGTTGCATTGGCCACGCTCCTCATACGTGACGATTCGGTTAAAATTAAAATTTTGTTTGTGACTATTTAAATTCAAATAGAACATCGCTACGAATCTAGAAGTCGCAATAGGTGAGGCCAAACATGTATCGTTTTTGAGGTGACATATTTTTTAACAATTTTATTTTAAAAGTTATGTATGAAAACATTTCTCCACAATATCCATATTGATTTTGAGAATACGATTAATTTTTCTCAATCCATTTCACATATTTTTATCGGTCATAGTAGTCTGTAATATTTCCCTATCATGCCAATTGAAACGAAAACAAAAAAAAATGTCAACCAAGAACAACAATAAAATTAATAGCAAACTGGACTAAATACATAGTTGTAAAAAAATATTGAAGTGACACATGAAAAAGGTCAAATTAAATTTCCATACTGTACAGTCCTTCTTTGAATAGATTCCCTTCGTGAGGAGGATTCTTAGATTAATTTTGTACAAAAAATATTTCATTAAGTATAATAATAAAAATAATGGCTTGACACGAGTTGTATGTATGTATATCATCATCATCCCTTGTCTGCTCCCTAATTGAAGCGTACGGTGAACATAAAGATCCTTTAGCCATCTCTGCCAGATACCTGCTCCTGTGCATTCTCAGTCAGGTTCTCCTGCCGTAGTTCTGACATAAACTCCAGACAAACAGTCAGCAGTCCAGGACGTCGAGAACCTGATGGCTTGTAAAATAGGCAAACATGGTTAAGGTTCTCAAGAGGTATCCGCAGTATATGGCCCAGCCAACCGTAACGCGTCCGTTCGATGACAGTTGTCACCGGAGTATGTATTAGGTATTAACATAAGTTGTGTTCGCTTTTTCCAAATTTAAAAATAAGCCCCAACAGCTCAAAATTATACGTCATTTGAAATATAAATAACTCCCTAGGGAGGAAATCCAGCCGGTCTGCAAGCATTTGGACATACTCAAATATTGTTTAATTAACTACCAAGTTGATAAAAGAAGAATTATACAAATTAATTGTTTTTAAGCGTTGCCTAGTAGGTGATTTGGTTCAGCCGGATGAATCTCACCCACGTGATAAAGGTTTCAGCTCTTTTACTTCACAAAAGTCAACAGATGGAAGAGTTGAGGAAATGTGGATGTTCAAACATGGGCAGAATAGTGAATGTTACACAGTTTATAAAGTGGTCACTCTAACTAGCCAATGACAGGTCATAAGCCCTGTAAATGCCTAGACTTCCATATTCCTTTCTCAAAAATGTTTTCCCTCTCTGTTAAAATAAATTTAAATATGAATAGCTTCCTAGAGAGGACATCCAGCCAGTTTGCAAGCATTTGGACATACTCAAAAATTGTTGAATCACCTACAAGTACTTAAAAACTATAATATAATAAGGCATTTTGTCGAATAATATCAAGATATACAATATTATCATCATTAAACTGTCGAATTTTTGATAAAGCGTTAAATCTAAATAATATTAATACATAGTTTTCCAAAGAAATTGCTAACCAAAATTTTGTTTCCCAAAACTCTCGTGTCCAACATCTGCCAACTCAGAAATTCTCCACTTGTTAAAAGCTTTTGAAACTTAAGCTGTATTCCTCTGCGCTAATGTGGGAGATAGTTTACCCTGCATTTCTAAGTAACGCGAGGGGTTGAAGGCATTTCCTAAGGTTAACGACTCTGCACATATTATTAAAAATGTATTCACTTACCCGAAAACCAAGGCTAAAGTGAATGAAAGCGAGGTGTTGGTTACATTGAAAGCTCTATATCGCTCGTATTCAACGATGTTTTACTAATAACACTTCATTATAGTGAGAATGTCTAAACAAAGTTTGTAATTATCTTTAAAGCTTATAGTTCATTACTTGGGTTGAGGTTGGGACAAATACTTTTAAGAGTATCATGAAAAGTATGATTCAACACATCGTTTAAATGAGCACATTTTAAAAATAAACCTGTATCCAATAATAACCGAAATGTTAGATTTCAGGAATTTAATAAATTGTAATTCCTACCTATTGATATATGTACAAAGCATTATTTAACGCTTTACCTAAAAATGTTCTTTTAGATTTACTATGAGGTCGACATATTTTTTTCTCTCTCTAAGTGCTAGAGAGCAGCGTTTATCTTTATATATATATATAATTCTTCTGTACGTGTGATGTCACTGAACTCCTCCTAAACGGCTTAACCGATTTACGTGCAGTTTTCAGAGAAATATAGATCTTTGAGCTGGGCGTGTTCGTAGATATAAAAAACTTCAATCTTATATGTAAAAAAGAAGTAAGGAGCATAAACGTTTATTCATCGATGCACCAGGGTTGCATTTGAGGAGAACGCATTAACAAAAAAATGGAAAGATGTTGTTTTTTGTGTATAAAAAGTTTGTTTTTGAATGTTTACAAACAGCATTTGTTTTTTGTGGATCTCAATCAGATTCTTACCTTAAATTTCTTATAATTTCTACAAATTTATTTATGTTTACTGGATTTTTGGTAAAACTGAAATAATGTTATATTCAATACTTTTTTAAAAATCGTATTTTTATTTAAGTACACCCCTCTGTTGGTGAGAAGACCAGAGTTTGAAGTTTGCAAAAATAATGCCATATTTAAAAAAAAAAAATTTTTTCAACCATAAACAAGTACCTATGTACCTACTTAAATTCAATATTCAAATATTAACAATTTTCACTTATGGAATTTAATCACAAACAAGTACCTAGGTATCTACTTATTATTGAAAAGACTTTTTCCAAGGTAATAAATAGCAGGCAAGCCAACGTTTGGGCAAGACAACGTCAGTCGGGTCCGCTAGTTTATTATTTTTTATTTATTTTTTATTTTCTTTCTGTTGACGCCCATGGGGCTTTTACATTATACATACTATATCATAAGAAAAAGTTACACATTAAACATAATTAACATTTTTCAAATATAAAAATTAAAAAAAAAAAAAAAAATATTATTAAAATTTAAAAATAAAGTTACATAGTTAACATAATACACTATTAAGACATAATACATACATTATATTATGTTTATAATATAAGGCATAACAGGATTTAAATAAAACATAATTTTTTTTTTTTTTTTTACACCGGTAAACTAAACTTTAAAGTGAAGTTATTTAAAATGTTGAAAACTGAAAAGGGTTTTATAGACTAAAAATATAAAACATAACACGGGCTAACTTTTAAGCATACATAAATACGATCGAGGATTTATTGACTAGACTCAGTCGCGTCGGTCGCCTGTAGTACTTTGGTCTTGAATATGCTCAATGAGTAACGAAATATATCAACATCGCCATATTCATTACCAAGGCGATGAAGTCTAGCTATAGGTGAATTTACATAGTAGTTGTGCCCGCTGGACACCTCGACAAACACCGACTTATTTCGTGTGCGACGGGAAGGTATTTTAATATTGACCAGTCGCGTTAAATCAGGGCTGTCCAGCACGCCATTTACAATTTTATATAGGTTTACTAAATCGGTTAAAATTCTCCCATTCGAGAGAGTAGACAATTTTAAATTATTTGATAGGAAGTTGTAGTCGATTTGGTCAACGGGAATATTAAGTTTAAAATTTATGAAGCGAAGGAATTTATGTTGGACTTTTTCTAATATTATGTTATGTATTTTATAGCAAGGTGACCAAATTATTGAATTATACTCTAAGTTACTCCGAACTAAGGCAACATATAAAGATTTAAGCGAATCGATGGAATTAAAATCCTTCACCGTTCTCAGCAAATATCCGAGACACTTCATTGCCTTGTTAGTAACTGCATCAATGTGTGGAGCAAATGACAACTTGTCATCGAACACTATACCTAAATCTTTTATTTCTGTAACTCTTACGAGATCTGTGTTATTTATATTATAAAAGAAGTTGATTGAAGTTCTATTACGGGTAAACGTAATAACACTGCACTTGTCAATATTAAGAAAGAGCTCATTTCTCTGACACCAAGTATATAGACTCGCCAGGTTTAATTGAAGAGATTCGCAGTCACTAACAGAAGCAATAGTCTTAGATAATTTCAGGTCATCAGCAAATAAAAGAATGTCCACTCCCTCGAATATCGATACAATATCATTAACGAAAAGCAAAAACAAAACAGGACCTAAGTGAGATCCCTGAGGAACTCCACTAGATGCCTCAAACTGATACGACCCATAACCGAATACTTTGACTAAAATTTTCCTAGATGATAAGTAGCTTTTGAACCATTTTAAAATGTTTCCCGAGATTCCTAATAGTTTTAATTTGTGTACTAAAATCGCATGTGACACCTTATCAAAAGCTTTACTAAAGTCAGTATAGATCGTATCAGTTTGCCGGCGTTTCTCCATAGCTTCCATAAGCCGATGCTGATACAACATTAGATTTGTCGTTGTAGATCTTCCTGTAATAAATCCATGTTGTAATGGAGAGATAACTTTTTTTATTTCTGGAGTAAACTTTATCAAAAAAATAGATTCTAATAGTTTAGGTATAGTTGACTGCATGCAGATGGGTCTATAATTAGCAATATCTGATTTATCACCCTTTTTAAAAATAGGTGTCAAGTAGCTGGCTTTCCATCTTTCAGGAAATATACCAGTTTTTATGGATAAATTAAAAATTTTAGTAAGTGGATCAGTCAAGGAAGAACCACACTGGGTGAGGAAGAGGGGAGGAATATTATCTGGTCCAGAATCTTTGCTTGGATCCAATTTGCTTACCCCATTTATTATATACATGGTTTGACTCAAATTATCTTACACTAAATCACTCGAAAACAAAATACATAACATTTAAAATTAATAATAAAACTAAATGTAATCCAAATCTTTCCTTAATTATTTATTGCTGTAATTATAATAACCAAATTCCGAATATTGAATGTATTTGTAAATCGTTAGACAGAGTAGATTTAATTAAATATTTGTAATTTAAATACATGGGAATTTAAGATGGACTAATCAAATTCATCATATTAAAAATAAATTGAAAAGCAAAGTAATTTTTAAACTATAAGAAATATAATTAGCCTAAAAGTACTAAAAGTACTAAAAGTAAAATTTTTGTAAACAAGGATTGGATTAAACCTCCTAGGGAGCTGCTAATATCAACATATTACAAAAGAGATGAAGAACACTTTAGAGAAGGTAACGTAGAAATCTTAGCATCCAAAGGATACTAGCAAAGGTTTGCCTTCGACCTGACAAAGCTCAGCCTCATCAAGTGAGGGTTATCACTAGAGCCCGCCCAGGGCACTGCAGATAAAACAAACACCTTGTTAGAATGAACCTTTCCGAAACTTCTAGATGTAGGTTCTGCAGTGCAGATGAGGAAACACCTATACACATTCTATGTAAATGTGATTCTTTATATCATAAAATACTTAGTGATTCTTTATAAAAACCTCTGGTGAAACCTGAGGATATTAAAGAGCTCACCCCCTACCAAATAGTCCGATATTTTACGGATCTGGGCTTGGAGGGGGAGATTTAGCAAAAAAATATGTAAAATCTCGCCTTCCAAACATAAGCCAGGCTCTTTATTGACCTGGGTTTGGAGGGGGAGATTCGGCGAAATGTAAACTCTCGCCTTCCACACAGCAGCCAGGTTCGTTATAGACCGGGGCTTAGAGGGCGAGAACTATTCACGGGGACCCATCACAATAGATCTTCACAGGTCGCAGTGACGTCAGGAGCTTGAATAGCACTGATCTCGACCTCTAAGAATAAGAATTAGTCTAAGCATCCACAGGGAATATAACATATGACCTGTCATTGGCTGGTTTAAGTTGCCACTTTACACACTGTGTAACATTCACCATTTTGACTATATTTGAACATCTATATGCCTTTGATTCTTCCATCTGTTGACGTTTATGAAGTTAAAGAGTTGAAACCTTTATTGTTGCGGGTAAGATTCATATGGTTGAATTAACTCAAATACTCGGCAACGTCTGAAAATAATTTAAAAACATTGTACTTCTTCTTGGACCAGGTGGATTTATCAACAATGTTTTGAGTTTGTCCAAATTTTTGTAGACATTGACTAGATTCATCCCTAGGGAGATGCTAATGATATATGCATATGAATCTCACCCGCATATGAATCTCAAATTCGCATTTAGTCATATATAGTGAGGATACATTAACAGTTTTTATTTTATTAAAATTCATTAGTAAGCCATAGTCATGCTCCCATTTTGTGCGATTTTAAGTCTTTTTGAACCATTTTTTGCGCTTTTTTTACATTTGAATGGAAAATTACAAAAATAGTGTCTTCAGCGAATGAGAGAGTTTTCATAATTGTTTTCCATTGAATTATAATATCAAGCGATAAATTTATTTGAATCTGTTTTTTACAGCAATGTTTTATAGTATTTGGATAAGGCAAAGGCCCAATTACATATGAACATAAATACCCGGGCTGGAAAAATGACATTTTATTACTGTAATACTACCGGGAATCGAATACTGAACTTTCATGCGTAGGGACTTAACTTTCGGTCAAACAAAAAAGACAAAAATGAAATTCTGTGGTTTTTTAAAACAAAATCTTGATTTTTACGCAAACAAACATAAATGAAAATATTGAAGTATTAATTTTTGAAACTTGCATTTTCTGTTGCAAAAAATTTTTTTTAGTTTTAGTTCGAAATTTCGACGTATTTGATCCGATTCGTGTTTTAGTTTATAAATTCCATGTTTAATTTCCAATTTCTGTGATACAGATAAATAAATCCTTATACGTATTTTAATAAGTAATAGAATGTACACATTAAAATATTATGTCCCTGTTAATACTTTATGAATTATTTATTTATCTCTCTCTGAATCAATTATACGATACGCCATAACTTCCTGGAGGTTATCAAGTGAAACTAATACTGATTTTATTCAAACCTTGCAAAACTCTATGATCAAATTGCTACTACATAAAGATGTATGCCGCCAGAGACACAATATTTCAATATCATTAATGTCTGTTAGGGCTCTACTTTGGTACAAATTAATTTGTCAGCATGCGTCGTATTCCGAGTATAAACTCAAGTTGGTACATGATTACAACACCAGGTTTACTAGTATGGAAGGGCTAGCTGTTCCTAGATACTGCAATAAATATGGCAAAAAGACACTGCAATACAGTATACCTAAAATATTTAACATGTTACCAAACAATATTAAAAATACTGAGTTAAATACAGAAGTGCGACGTTTGCTCAAATTATGGTTATTAGATTTTTTATTTTTTTTTTAAATAGTTTTTAACAATTCATAATGTAATCTGTATTTGTTTTTCAAGTAAAATTATTGTTAATGTAGGTTAAGTGTAAATAATCGATGTAATTTATAAGAACCTGCTGACGAGTTGTATGTATGCAACTCAGCAGGACTTTAATTTAAGACTATTTTGTAAATATTTTTGAAAAATAAATAATAAAAAATAAAAAATATCATCTTGTTCTGGATGAGCTTAGGATATTAATGGATATTCAACCGTTTAAATATATGCCGTTATTATCAATTCAATAAATAAGATAAGAAAATATAATAATTAATAATTACATGATGTAAGGTAACAATTGTTAAGGTTTATGAACAAAACAAACATAGAAAGGATTGAAAATGTTCAACGAAAATTTTAAAAATACCTACATTATAAAAACAATAAAACGCTTTGCACTTACAGCCAATCTGCCAAACAAAATGGATTTTTTACCCTTGAAAATAGACGCACTGTATCGGAATTATGCTATTTACATAAATTATTAAATAACAAAGTAGACTCTTTTAACCTACTCTCCAAAATTATTCTTAGTGTCCCCTTTCGCGTGACAAGAAATAAATATTTATTCCTTCTGCCAGTCTGTAGCACTAACTATTCACAACACTATTTTCTCTATTGTTCTTGCTCTAACTACTCGTATAAAGCATTTTTTTTTCATCTATTGATATATTTTACATGACCCTTAATTTATTTTAAAATAAATTAAGACTCCTTATTTCTGGCTGGGATACGATCCTACTTACTATTTAATAATGCTCACACTTACACACACCTGAACACTTACTCCTACACCAATACACATAAACTCACATCTACACTTAGTCTCATACAAATACACATGGATACACCCTTTTGTTGTAACACAATTTAATAATATGTATGTTTCTTATTTAGAAACTTTGCTGGACTGTCTTTAAACCGTATTTTTTTTAAATGTTACTTTATCATTGTCGACTGTTTGTTTCTTTAAAATAAATAAATTTAAAAAATCTATCCGATTGGTAGGTGATTTTTTTCACCAATGATATGTGCACGAAAATATTGATATGTTATTTATTTGAAAAAAAAGATTTTTCAAAGTATTTAAAAAAAGTTTTGTGGGGTATAAAAGATGGCGCTTTATTCGCTCACAGAAGTCCACTCTGGTATGCCTAAATCAGCTGTTTTGCAGAAGAGGAAAAACAAAGGTATAAAAATTTATTGATGCAGTATTAACATTATAATTAAGAGTAATATTTTGGTGTTTGATCATTTGACTGTTAAAATATGAAGAAAATACAGTATCATCATAACTACTGTACTGTTTTTCTCGATATTTTACTCAATTTTGCGCCTAATAATGTGTGCCTATGTAAAATTTACAAACCTAAAATGCATCTCTTATATACTGTTTTTCTTCTACACTTTTCTGTATAACTAAAAATCTTTTATTGTTTTTTTTTAACTTTATATTACTCTTATTGAGTTTAATCATATCAATTAACATTTCTTTCCTTCTATTATATTTAACTTTAATTTTGTACAAATTGGCTACAGCAGTTTGTTATAATAATGAATAAATAATTAAATAATTGATTTCAAAGAATACTGAAGGTTGTGGTATATTACTCACAAAAAAATCATTGAGATACGTGAGAGAGTAAAAAATGTGGCTAAATTGCATTCATCACTCAAAACATACAAATTTAGTCTTAAGGCAAAATCCCAGCGAGGGAACGTAAATAAACCTACTGTATTAAAATATTTTTAAAAAAGGCAATCATACACCAAATATTTGAAATAATATTATTTAAAGAATTTTCCTTTCGACGTAACAGTATCTTCTCAATTATAATTATTACGGAATTCGTAAGATGAAAGTTAGCATGTAAGTTTCGTACAAACTGACGTGTTGTAATGTTGTTCATTGCTGGGAGTAGCTGAAGTAGTGAGCGGCAGCTGCCTGATTATTCCAAGACTAATATCAGACTAACCGAGAGAATTCTTCTTTGTCGACTTAAATTGCTAAAATATGCATACTAACACGTTTTAAGTTTAACTCGCCAGAAGAAACATTTCAAGCTCAAGTCGAGGGCTTCAGTTTACCTCCGACAGTTTTATTCTGTCTTGAGAAATTGTTTGAGAAGAAAGCTAGTACTCGCGACAATTTTCATTCTATGTAGTTTGAGATTTGTGTTTCCATGCACACAAGCATTTAAAATCTTCACAATCACAAAAAGCTATTTGAATATTAGTATATAATTATTTTTTTTGGCTATAGTAAATAATTTTCACAAATTCCCTAAATAAATCACTTAATCATATTGGAATATAACGTATAGAGATAACACTCCATACAAATCCGATCTAAAAAGTCATCCCCTGCGAAAAGGAATGACCAGTGGAGGTAGCAAGTATCGTCACGTCATATCACGTCGACTTTGACCAGCAAAACAAGCAGTACAGTAAAAAGCATGAATTGTTTACATCGGTCTACTGTAAATTTTATTCAGTATGTCGCTCCCTTCCACATACGCCTCACTTTTATTTATCGTTTCACTATACGCCCGACTAACTGAGCAGGACAGAGACAGAATATAGCTGGTAACATATTAATAAAACGTTTTTAAAAAATGAAATAGCTATTTTAAACAATCATTGAGTAAGATAAAAACATTACTTTCCGGTGAAATGTTATACCATTGCTTTTTCTGATCGATTTGTGTAGTATCTTAGCGTACATGTAGGCATTTTAGTAATTGCGAGGAGAAAAGTGGCCGGAGAATGCTCACAACATACTAAAATTCGTTCTATCAAACATGCTTAAATATGAAAACGATTATTCTCAGTTCCTTTGGCATTTGATTTGTATGCTTTATTAAATTTTCATGTATTTTCACCATAATCAGCAATAGTTTGCAGATTCTTTGATGCTGTCAATTTGATGACAGATTTACCGTTTTAGCGTACATTCGATTATTTGGCCATCAAAACTAGAATTATTTTATAATTATCGTTAAAGCCACACCCATTTGCACGTTCGTTTTCATAGATGATCAAAGTGTTATGCTACACAAATCTTCTTATTCAGTTTCCGTTCGGGATAACACAAAATATTTATTTATCATTGGGTTACAAATGTTTGCATCATTGTAAGTGGTATAGGTTTTTAACTATCAAATAGTTTGAAAACAATCACAACGATAAACCAAAGTTCTTAGATCGACAAATAAAACGGAAGAAACATTGTGATTTCTGAAAGAGTTTCTCTGCAATGGGTCTATCAATACAGTGCTTTATATGTATTAGCCGATAAGGAAAAGAGATTTTTTTTTGAAATCCTTAAAAATGTTTTTAAAAAAGGATCAAACAAATATTAAATGGAAAGTATATGTGGAAATATTGAGTATCAGTTCTTTGAATTTATAGGATCATAAAAAAATAAAGTGTTATGCAAGCTTTAAAGCACAGTTGATCAAATCTAATCACCTGGGACAAAAAGGGTTGCTTTTGGGCACAACGGTTATTAAAGAAACATATTTATGAACAATTTGGCCGTATAAAAAATACATACAAGTTCTTATTAAACATTTGCATGGATTCGATTCGACATGAATTGCCAGCAGGGCTTTTTTCGTCCCGAGCTCTACACAAAGATTTAAAAAATAATGACAAAAGTAATTGAAGATTATAATCATTAAATCATTATTTGTTTCGTTCCACGAACTCGTGAATTCAGTGACGTATTTTACTTACCACATTATACTTTATACGCTGTATATTTTTTATACTCGAGGAACCGAACCGGAGTCGTCGATATCGCGGATCGTACAGTAAAATTAAAATGGCAGTGGGCAGGATACTTGGCGAGGCACGATGATGACAGATTGGACTCAGAATAATAAAGTGGAGACCATGGGCGAGCATAAGAGGTGTTGGAAGGCTCGCAAAATAGATGGGCCGACGATATTGCCTCGATAGCTGGTAGGACATAAATGAAAAAAACGGGAGACAGAAAGGATTGCAAATGTTTGTTAGAGGCTTATATCTAAATGTGAAAAGAATAAGGCAGAAGAAAAAGAAAGATACTTAATACGGCACCAATTACATACCTTCAACAATATTTAGAAAATGCATTGGAAAATTATTTAACAAAAAGATAAAACAAGTTGTAAGTTACGTGATTTCGAATTGTGATTCAATTAATTTTATTCCACACAGGGTAAATAATGAAGTAAAGAATAAAATGATTTTTTGAAAATATATTCATCAATTAAATATTTATTAATTACATAATTTTGCCAGCGGTACTTTCGTAAAAATAGCAATAGGCGTGAAGTAGGCAAGGTTAACAATTTTATGAACTAATTTGTACCGTGTCGCAGTCGGCAGCAGGCACATTCCGTTTTATTTTTAAAGTGTCTAGTTCCGGGAACCATGTTGAGTTTAATTTCAGTACGGCGTCTTTGTTTATGTTATATGGGTGTTTGTATATGGGGTGACATTTATAGCGATTTATAATTTGGGTGGGTATTATTTAATTGTATTGTTGATCTGTGTTAATTTTGCGGAGTAAGAAAAGATGCGGTTCGCGAAGATAGCAGATAGCAGATGCCGAAAAAACAGTATGTCGTCAAACAATCCACAGCAGACAAAAATCCTACCTTTGGGAAGTCAGGAAAGGAGATCAGAGACAGGAATCCGGATGCCAAATCTCCAAGTTCTTTCTTCTTAGAAGTGTTTCATTTTCACTTTAATTAATGCGGGGAATATCTCAATGAATGTCGAGGCGTGACGCGACGGTCAGAAGATGAAAAAGTGTGCGGATGCGGGCAGATGATTAAAAGGCGAGCGGATGCGGGCAGATAAACTACGAAACATGCGGCTGTCTCCCGAACAAATTATACAGAGAAAGAAAAACAAGATTGTTGATGTTGGTTGCTATGGGTATGGAAAATTGTTCTCATAGCAACTGTAGCTACCCAAGGCCATAGCAACGAGAAGAGTAAACAAATATTTGTGTATTGGAAGATGGTAAATGAATGCAGCATCCGTAAGGGTAAGTAAATAAATTTCAAATAAAAAATATAAATAAACAATTAAAATTATTCAGAAATTATCTGAAGAATCGAAATCCTGACATCACATATGATAGGGAAATAAAACTTTTTTTAAAAAACATTTTTTAAGTAAAAGTGGTATATGAAATGCTGTCCAGTAAAAAAAATAATTATTAGTAGCATAAATATTTTTTTTAAAGTTTTTATTTTTAATTTTGAATTCCCGTAAAAATGGTCAGTGCATTGGCCACGTCCCTAATACGTCACAATTCATGTTAATTTTCAACTTTGTTCCAAACCATTCGATTTTTTTTAGAGCATCGTAACAAATCTTGACGTCACAACTGTAGATCCCAAATATGTTGCGTTTTTCTAGTGATATGTTTTCAAATTATTTTTTTAAAGTTTATATGAAAACATTTCTCCACAATATTCATATTGATTTTGAAAATACAATTAATTATTCTAAATCCATTTTGTATAATTTATCGGTATTCATAGTACCTACGTGATATTTCCTTATTAAAAAAATAATGAGACCTGATACCGAAAATTTTAAAATAAATCGAAATTAATATTGGTAAGACTAATTATATGAAAAGATAAAGTAACACAGCAGACAGTAGACAGCTGTCAGATTTAAGATAACATATTTTTTCAAATGAGCGTCTGTCGGCAAATGTCGGCGATGCAATGAAGATACTTAAAAAATAAACCTCGTAAAGCCACACAACTTTTGATAGCTACTAATTTTATAACAAAAAAAAACAACCTCACTGTCATTTAAAACATCTTCAAATATCTTTTTGGGGTTTAACATTTAATTAGTAACGTAAAAAATGCAAATGGTGCACTCGTATTTTATTTACAAGGCGAAACTTTAATACGCAAATGAGACTTGAAAGTACTTCCTACACATACCCCAAATCCATTTTAAAGACGGCGGGTTCTTCAATCGGTTTCGCCCATACAAAAAAGTCATGTTTTTTTGTCAGTAAACGAGTTACTATTAAAAATAAAAAAATCGTATAAAGCGATCTTTTTAATGGCTATATTGCAAACACAAATGGTAACAAAAACTTGTGTTTACTCGTATCAAATTACAAAAGTCCATGTCCATAGCAATATTTTGTCGTGATCGAAGAATAACGACAGATGTGCGAAAAATGCAAGATTAAATTTCTTTTATATTCGATCTTAAAAAGGCAAATGGACTGACGACAACAATTTGTTCTCTGCATTCGAATACATATCCTATTGATATTAAAAAAAATAATTTAAATCAATTAAAGGGTCTAAGAAAATTATAAATACTAACATGTGATGGTTTCTAAAATAATTTCGATATTTGTCCACTATATTATTGTTTGTATGTTCATGCGGATGATAATATAGTTCTGAGTGTGAAATAGAACCAGAACCCTGGGCCTTCGACTCACAAATAAAACTCCCAAAAAAAGAAAACGAGTGGAGATAAAACCACCTTGTAATGTAGTGATTGGCGCGTTCGCCCAGAATGCTTGAGGTCCGTGAAATATTAACATTTTTGATTATATGAATCTCTTCACAATAATAAAGGTTTCAGCTCTTTAACTTCACCAAAATCAACAGATGAAAGAATTGAAGAAATATGGATGTCCAAACATGCGAAAAATAATAAATGTTACACAATGTGTAAAATAGCAACTCAAAGCAGCCAATGACAGTTCATAAACCCTGTAAATGCCTAGATTTCCGTATTCTGTTCTCTTAAATGATTTTCATTTCTGTTGTAATTTTTGGATTTTAGTTCTTTGTATACAATTGTATCAGTAGCTAATTTATGAATAAACTTTAAAGATTCTAATTGAAAAAGCTTAGTTACATTTAAAAGTTTAGTTTTTTTAAGAGTTTTTTATTTGGTATCAGATAAAGGCGGTCATATACTAACTAAAATATTTTATTTTGCTATCTTTTTAGTCTGTTTATATCATTTTGGTCAGTTGCTTTAATCATTTGAAGCGGGGACCAGTTCATAAGTCCTTTACCTACACATATTGGTCAAGAAGTTGGAGCACTTGGGTATCCATGGTAAGTTACTAAGATGGATTGAAGTTTTCTTGAACAATCGTATTATTCAAGTAGAAATAGGCAACACCTTATCTACAGAGCATAACGTACTTAGCGGTGTTCCGCAAGGTTCAGTCCTTGGCCCGATCCTCTTCGTCCTGTACATTAATGATCTCAAAACAGTCAAAAAATCTTAATCGAGTTTTTTTGCAGATGACACCAAACTGTTTGCAAACCCCTTTCTATTTGGACCACATCAATGAAATGACTAAAACATGGCTAATCTCGCTTAGCGCTAAAAAAGAACCGTTCTTCACATTGGCAAAAACAACCATATGTATACTTATCTTTAGGGTAGTGTCCAATTTGAACCCGTAAGTTATCAAAAATATTTCGGCAAAATCATATTGACGGATTAAAAACTGGAAGCTTAGATCACATATATTGCCAAGAAAGCCTAGTCAATAATCTATTTGATTAAAAAGGCATTTCAAAATATTACTCCAGAGATATTTCTTAGACCTCTATTGAAATATGGATATAAAATATGGAGTCCCTACTTTACTAAAGACATCGAGTTATTGGAAAAAGTTCAAAGTTGTGTTACAAAAACCCCGAAATTACTCAAAAGAACTACGGTAGATTAAAAGCACTAGGACTTACATCGTTAGAAGAACGACAGAAGAGAGGGGACTTGATTGAAACTTATAAGATACTGAATAATTACTATGACTGCCCCCTGCATGAGATCTATAAATTAAATCGCAACACAAATTTACGGGGTCATAACTAAAAGCTCTATTGTCCCCTATTCCACCTTAATCCCAAAAAAACTTATTTTCTATCAGGGTAGTTACAGACTGGAATAAATTGTTAAGTCTAATTGTGCATTCCATTTCATTCAATAAGTTCAAAAACCGTTTGGATGCTTTTTTGAAGGAAGAAGAACGCAGACAAAAAGCAGTGCACGAGATATAGGCGCATTAGCAAAAGGCTGCGTGCCTATAACAAATTATAAAATAAATAAATTTTCATAATATTTTTTTTGTAAACTCCCATATCTATTGAAACATAAATACATAACGGTTTGATTCAAAAATATATGAGAGACATTCTTAAATTTAAGGGTTAGAGCTTTTGGTTAGTTTCCCTTCCAGAAGTAGGTAGGATAAAAGAAGCACAATGTATGTATTGTGCCTATAGTAAAGTTATTCTAATGCAAACTTTATGAATGATTCATTGTTATGCCAGTTTAAGTTGGACGAAGTTTTATTCACAAATACAGCATGGTGAGGTTTACATATTAATTTACCCTATTCACACAGCTTTGTGGGGGTCTCTTGTTCACGGTGTTTCATATTCCTATCCGGAATTTTCAGTAAAGCCTTATCCTGAGATCAAAAAATAAAATAAACTAAATAAAAGAGGCGGCATATTTTATTTATGTCAGTAATTTAAATCGCTATTCGAAAAGAAGCAAGCTTGAAAAACAACTTTTGCTTTGATAAAATTATTTCATGTAAATTAGTTTGTGAAAATTCAATTATCGTTGTATTTTATAATATCAAAAACGGAATCAAGATTTTTGGCAAAGTGGAAGTTTTTAACTTAGATATCTTATGTTCGATATTTATTTTTTTATTTTTTTATTATCAATTACGGAATAAAAGGATGGGGAGGAACAAGTAAAACCACATTAGAGCCATTAATGAAAGCACAAAAAGCCTCACTGAGAGGAGCTAAAAAAAAGCCCTACCAATACTCTACAGACAGACTTTTTACAGAATTTCCAGTACTAGACATAAGGCAAACATGCACAAAGACAATTTAAAGACACTTTCTATATGTTTGTGTGTTTTTTGAATACGTAATTTATTCTAAAACTACGTTTTTTTAACAAAATATATAAAAATGTTATGACAGAAGAACACCTGCAATTTTTTACTAAGATAATAACAACCAATTAACATAACGAGAGAGGATGTTGTTTAGTTTTTTTTTAAATTTTCAGTTGCATAACATTGGATTCCTTTTCTAGAGAATGTACACAAACGAATGCAATTAAACTTAATGCAACTTTGAACAGTCTAGCAAAAGTGAATAACGAGATGTCCAGAACTGTTTTATAGAAAAAGTTACTTTGAAGAGTATTTTATTTAAGCACGTTTTAAATGCTTCGCGAAAATGTCAACATAGAAACAATTTTAATATTTTTAAAGTGCTTATACAAGGTTGAAATATATACCGTATTATTTTAAACCGGCAAGAGTATTAACATTACGAAGCGGCGTCGGGGCGCCAGCACCTATACATTTTTCATACTAAAATGTTATTCTATCTTGAAAATGATTTGTTTGCGGTAGTGATTATTTATTTATTTATTATACGGCACAAGAACCTTTTACAATATAAAATAAAAGAACACTATGAGATCAGTTAGATCAGCTATTATATAAAAATAATCAAATATTTTTCACCGCCATTTGAAATTTGTTTTAAAAGAAGTAGCGACTAAAAGTTCACAACCTTTTCCCGTTAACTTTTGCTTTCCTCATAATAGTAATGGTGGCGGAACTCAGAAATTGGCGAGATTACAAATTTACAATTTTCTATTTCGATATAATCTGCCTATTTCTTGTACCGAGGAACGAGAAATTAGAAGAATGGAGGGGCGAGGGGGTTGAGGGAAGGCACTGGAATGGGCAAAAACTTTTAATTCGTCAGCTAAATTTGTTAAGGGCTCCAATAACGAAAGGAGAATTATTTGAAGTATCCCATATATATTTTTTAATGCTCGCGTTTTCATTTCAGGATAGTTCATTTAATAAAGTTAAACCATTTGATGTTGTGAATTGATTTTAAATAGGAAATACCTATTTTAAACTCCAATTGCTCAAAAGTTGGCATAGTTTCAAAAGTTGGTAATTAAACAACGTAATAAATACACGAAAAATAAATAATTTCTTGAAACTGGCATACTGGCACTAGATTTTTTATTGTGACATTACTGATTACATTACTGATACTTATTATTTAAAACTTTTTTTTTACCCCAGAAAACTTAAATAAAATGTTTAAATTTATTTCAACAGAGAAGGAAAACATTTTTGAGAAGGGAATATGAAAGTCTAGGCATTTACAGGCCTTATGACCTGTCATTGGCTGGTTTAAGTAGCCACTTTACACACTGTAAAACATTCAACACTCTGCCTATGTTTGAACATCCACATTTCCTCAACTTTTCCATGTTGACTTTTGTAAAGTAAAAGAACTGAAACTTTTATCACGTGGGTAAGATTCATCCGGCTGAACCAAATCACCTACTAGGCAACACTTGAAAACAATTTTCCAATTTTTATACTTCTTCTTTTACCAGGCAGTTAATTAAACAATATTTGAGTTTGTCTAAATGCTTGCAGACTGGTTGGGTTTCCTCCCTAGGGAGTTATTCATATTTTTATTTATTTCAACATAGAGGGAAAACATTTTTGAGAAGGGAATATGGAATCTTGATGGGCGAAAATGTGGTCAAACCATGTGTGATAGGTGCACAAAAGTGGCGAAATTTGGGCCCGTATTCTAAACGGAAGTTAAAATTTATCTTCAATTTTATCTGCAAAGTAAAATTAAGTCTTCTGGTTGCAAATTAGGTGGGTATGCATTGTTCAAGTATTGTCATAACTTCTAAATCCTTTGTACCCACAACCATTGTTCACTTTCCACCAGTCACTCACCTCAATAAGACTCCGTGTCGTAAATCGCGCGTTTATTTTGCTGAAAGTGTACCGCATCACAGACTTTGTTTCCACCAACCACCAGTGTTCAGCTTCAGATCAGGGGTCTGTCCTAGCGTTGGTGCCACTCGCAAGTGACCAGTTAGACCATAGCAATTCCAACAAGAACGAACCAGGTTAGTGGCCTCCATTAATCTATCTCGTTTGTTGGGGTTGTGACTGATTGACACTGCATACGACACGAAGATATTCACTTATTTTATTAAAATTAAAATATCGTCCACTCTGCTTAATTTTTTTTTGTTTGTAAATTTATTTCCTAACCCTTACGGATTATTACATTTATTTAACAAAAATAATAAAAACATTTTTCATTCATACTCTGTTGTTCAAAATAATATTTTTAACGTCTTTTGAAAAGTTTGTCTGAGTCTTTTGTTTAGTTTTGTCTGGTAGTTTATTGTATAATTTCAGTCCCTGGTTTATTAGTCTTGATTGTCCTTGTCTTGTTTTAGAAAGTTGTATATGGTATTTTTCTGATATTCTCGTATTATGTCCACGTTGACTACATTTTTTTACAAGTTTTAGTTCTTTGTCTACAATTACATCAGTGGCTAATTAATGGAAAAAATTTAATGATTCTAGTTGGAAGAGTTCAGTTATATTTAATTGCTTAGTTTTTTCAAAAAGTTCTCTAGTTGCAGTTAGATAGGGAAGGTCATATATTAACTTTAATATTTTATTTTGTTGTCTTTGTGGTCTGTTTATGTCGTTTTGATATCCTGTTCTCCATAGTAGTTGCGTATAACATATTTAAGTTTATACATAGGCTTCATACATGAGATTTTTTTCCGTTTTTGAAACGTTTAATAATTTAATAATTTATTGTTTGCAAAAGGATTTTTTTTTCATTTACATATGTATACTGCTTCCGATTTGCTAAGTATGATTTTAATAGTTAACATTTAATAGTTTACTCCTATGTCGTTTAATTTTTTTATCATGATCTCAACATGAACCGTATCGAAAGCTTTTTTAAAATCTAAGATTACTCCCGTGATTGGGATCCCAGTATCCAGGTTTGTTTGAATAAAATTTATTAAATTTACAAGGGCTGTTCCGGTTCCTTTTTTTTCCTGAAAGCCATGTTGATTGAAAGTTAGTATATTAAGATTTTTAACATAATCCATTAATCTCTTATGAATGTATTTTAATAATATATTGTGGAAGCCCAAGCGCTTCGCCCCCAGCTATTTCCCCGCACGTGGGAATTTGTTTTCCGACCATCTTATGTATGTACAATAGAATATGTTTACATTTTTTTTTCTAAACATGTCCAATTACATGTTACTAACGAAGATATCTTGATTTTTCATACAAATATACACATTTTCGTACATAAATGTCAATGTTATTTTATCCCGTCTCGATATGATCCGATGAAGATAGGGTTCACAATCGCGGCCCAGGGCAGTACGCAAGGCCGATACAAGTATTATTGAAAAAAAATGAGCATCATTGATTTGGAGTTTGGACATGTAGAGCGAATAGACAGCGAAATAAGGACTAAAAATAATTATTATGCGAACATTTATGGATGCATAAAAGAAATAGAAATACATGACATGGTTAAATCAAACAAATACTGGAGAAAGTCGAAAGAGACGTCTGCATGTAAGGATAGATTGGTGCGACGTATCTTCTTACTGTTTGTTCGCTGGGAAAAATTATATCTATGTATTTATTTGCGTAACTGATAGTCAAGAGAGTCAACCGACTACAGCATATTTTACAACGGGTTTATAACGGTCAATTAATACACACAAAAATACGACAAGACGAGTTCTTGGAGTGAGAAATAAATATTAAGTAGATTGTGTAAGGAATACCAGATTAAAGAAGAAATCAGCATTATTTAGCGAATCAGCACATAATGAGGAACTTTAGCCCTACAGGAAATTGGATACAAAAAATGTTTTCTTGCGTGCAATAAAAATTAAAGGTTTAATTTGTATCGCAAAATTTCTTGAAAATGTAGGGAAAAAAAAGAGCATAAAGCAACTACTTTGAACGACGTCACTGGTCCGTATGAACCAACCAATGATATCTTCTTCTTCTTTTCCACACCCGCTCCTAAGTGGAGCATGTGGATATCACAAGTTGCCTCCAGGAGACCCTATCGCCAGCCAGCACTTTCAATTCTTCCCATGTCAATCCAGCGCCGCTTTATTCGGCCGTCAATGATGATCTTTAGGCTTAATTCAGCGGAACCAATTATATGAGAGCAGTGAATTTTATCCGGTTTGCTTACCGTAAACGAACCAATTGGAATAACTGACAGAAAAGGCCTCTGGCGTTACACGCAAAGTTTTTACAGAAATACAAAACTTTAAAAAAATCATGGCGCTGATACCTGATACGATAGATAAAAATAAAGAAATAAAAATTTGGCTTAGTTTAATAGTATTTTAACAAATAAAAAAAAGACACTGAACTTCCTCATTGAGTTTAAGGTAGATAAACTTACCCCTGCGATACGGTTTGGGAATCTGGCCCGTCTCCGCGTGGTTCGCCAAGTTGGCGACTATGTCCTCGAGCATCTGGCTGCGGGTCCTTTCCTGCATACGCGCGAACTTCGGGGCAGAGTAACTGGCACGCTCGCCATTTACGATCTTCGTCAGCAACCACTCCCTGGACAGACACTTCCAATTAAAGCCACAATCAAAAGATACTAGAGTAGAGTTAAAGTAACGGTTCAAACTAATACAGTCCAATAGCCGGCAATACTAAGGGGTATATGCCGTATGTGATCATTCCTCCTTCTGTTTTTCGCATAAATCGCAAGCTCAGGCTGGTTTTCGGCTCACGCTGACTGTCGGCTCACGTTGACTGCATATGTATTACTAATATATGAAGAATTTCTGAATAACGCTGACAGGTCAGCGCTGAGCCGTGCGCGGCCGTGCGCGCCGCGCGTCAGTACCGCTAAGTCGTCGTTCATCTTTCAAAAAGGCGTATCTCAGTGTTCATCGAAATTGAGGTTTGAATATTTTCATCAAAAATAATTTATATTTATGGAATAAATAAAATAATAAGTAAAACCCACCAAAACTCAGTGAGATTATTTGTTTATTATTTTTAAAAGGCGAAAATTATCCAAACAAACTCTTAAAAAGTCGTTTCAAAAATTAACTTATTCGAGATACGCCTTTTCGAAAGATGGACGAAGAAATATCAGCTTCAACAGTCAGCGCCGATGGTCAATGCCGATGGTCAGCGCCGACGGTCGGCATGATACGAAAATCAGCCTTATAGTTGCCTCGATTTTCATTGCAGTACAGTATTTAAAAAAAAGTTTCTTATATTTTTTGGACAAAATAAACGATAAACTTTCTAAAAAAGAGGTGCACTGCCGCGGAAACACCCTCGGTGGCCGTGTGTTTAATAATTTATTTTATATTTTATTTATTATGGTTCACAAACAATAAACAATACATATGACATTGGCATAATAAGCACAAATTGTAATTTTAGATATTGTTCATCAATTATATGTGAATCGCGGTTCCTTAGTATGTGCATAAGTGCAGTGCACTGCCAAGTAAAATATATATATGTGCAAACAAATGAGTAATTTTATTGATAATAAAAAATATGTTATAGGTAGCTACAAAAAAACAGGGATTCGTTGCAATATTATGCTCGTAAAAATCATAATATTCAATACTAGCGCCAAAAGATCTAGCGAGATCGACTCTAGCGGACGATTTTCACATCTTGTCTACGCATGCGCAATCGTCCCTGTGCATGTTCTGTTTTGCACAATTCTTTACCCTGAATTTGTATGAAATATATAATTTCTCCTAAGATCGCCATTTGAGGGAGATAGTCAACGCTTCATACTGGTGAATCATGCGTTAGAGGGAGAAGATAATATACATATTCCGGGCATTGCCAACGCATGCGCATATTTGAAGTTTAAAGTGCGTTTGCAATATCACTTTGAACATGCGTAATGACATGATATTAGTACGAATTTAGTTGATTTAGTATCCTATAACGTGCGTATAATGTTAGGCGAACTTAGCGTTCTTAGTTCCGATGCGCGGGCTGTCGTTTGTCATACTATTGCCCGTTTATCACGTCAGACCTGCCATATTGTTATAATATTATTGAACTTAATATACAAGTTACAAGTTGAAAAAATGTAAAGAAATGCACTGCCAAAGTTTTCGGTCAGGAGCCGCCAGTGATGTGAACACAGCATGCACAAATAAAGAAAATAAAAGTTTATAATATATTATTTTAAAATAGGCTACCTTAATTGAATTCTATCGTTGTTATAAAAGTTATAACAGTAAATTATTACTAACAGATTATTACAAATTATTTTACCTAACTAAAATAAGGGACTATTTGATTTTATAAATTGCGTTACAGTTTTCGTAAAATTATTTAATGTATCGTTAAAGATATCAATATCAGCATTACTGTTTACATTATTATACAATACGTGATAATGCATGAAAGTGCGCCATATTATTATTGAAGGTTGCAAGATAAATGTTGTGTACGATCTCAATCGCCGAAAGAAGACATTTAGGGGTACATTCTCTAAACAAAATGTAGAATCAACATTACAATAAACTATTTTATAAGAATGTATCAAGTCTAAAATCTGTCTCCTAAATTACCCACATTTATTCCAAATTTGATACTTTAATTCCTACAAGTAAAAGTTAGTGGGAATATTTTTCAATACGTTTCCTCGAAGAATAAATACGGTTGCCTTAATTTTGATAGCCAAAAATGATAGCAACCATCACCAGAAGTTCAATATTTAAGGTTCATACAGTAGACACTATTTATAAAATAAATTCCATTACACAAATTTATGAAGAAGAAAAAAAAATTGAGATAAATAAGTCACTCAGATACCAACTTAATATTAAAATTCCTAAACTCCATACAAGTCATGGTCAAAAAAGCTTTGTCTTCAAGGGTGTAAAAAATTATAATAATCTTTCCAATGAACTAAAAACTATTAAAAATAATATATCAATAAATAAATTTAAAGTTAATCTAAAGAAATTTTTTGAACACGTGTAAAAGCAACATTAAATTTTAATTAGTATGAATGTATTATTGTTTGATGTTTTTGCTTTATACATCCTATGTTTTTATTTTTCTTTCTCATGTACTCGTATTTAAAATTATATAAACTACTATAAATAAACAGCTAAAACAGTGTAAGTCACTCTCCAAGCACAAGAGTTAGTATCTTTTTTTGGAGAGTTACAGTGATAACATTTACTAGTTGTGTAAAAGTAGATATGTTTAGAATTTTACAAAAACATGTACTTTTTATGAAATTTAATAATAAAAAAATAATGAAAAAAGAAAAAAAAATCCGCGAGGTACTTAAGATTCGGCGATGGCGCGATGCGAATGTTTAACGATCCAACCGTGCTAGAGTAGCACTGCGCTGCGCGTCGTGGCATTGCGAAATATTTTTTTCACTGTGTCGTATCCAAAGAAAAACAAATAAAATAATGTTGCCAGAAGGAAAATAAATTATTGTTCGTTTGCCTTATTATTACTGGGGTAAATTTTTAAATACAATTATACCCATTATCACGTAACACATGATTTTATCGCAAATCGAACTAGGGACCCGCATGCTCAAAGCATTATTCTCACACCATGGTGCCAGCATTTAATAAAAAAGTAAGTGTGACTGCTTTTATATATACGCGTAGTAGAATGATGGAATGAAGTCTGGGAGGAGTTTCATACCTGAACATTGGTCCCTTATCGAACACACTCTGCTCCCAGAGGTAAGGTTTGTATGCACCCACTTCATCCCTCGTCACCACAGAAACTTCGTATCGCGTGGGCCTCCTCTTGATGCGGGCGGACACTCGAACTGCAACAATGAAAAACAAAAATAAATATTACGCTTCTATCTGGAAAATATAGAAATCAGACGAGCTTTTGTGTATTTTTTTTAAGAACGAAAGACAGAAAGTCGCTTGACAGTTTTACTTGTGTGCTGACTCCACAAACGGAAAATATCACTTTTTTATTTTGATTTATGAAATACTGTCTAGTAAAAAAAATATTTTTTGCTAGTTATTAGTAGCATAAAAAATACTATTTCATTTGTAATTTTGAATTCCCGCAAAAACGGTGATTCCATTGGCCACGCTCCTAATACGTCACGATTCATGTTTATTTGTTCGTGGTCGTTGAAATTTATGCAGAACAATATCGCAAATGTTGACGTCACAACAACCAAGGCCAAACACGTCACGTTTTTCTACGAATGTATTTTTATTGAATTTCTTTTTTACATTTATGTATGAAAACATTTCTCCACAGTATCTATATTGATTTTGAAAATACAATTAATTATTCTAAACTAATTTCATATATTTTTATCGGTATTCGTTGTATGTGATATTTCCCGATTGAATCCATGAAATGTCGATTTTAGTTTTATAAAAATACAAAGCGATTTGTTAAGCAACAGGTATAATATCTTAGTACACAAAACAACGCCTATGGCGTATTCAAAGTTAAAAATATTTTTATATCAATTCCGAAACAAAATAAAACTCTTTAAGTTGAGTTGTTTTCATGAAATTATTTCGATAGGTCGGAAAAATCAATTAAGTGTTATCACGAAAATGTATCGAATTTGCCTGCTCTGAATTGTAATTTAATAAAAAAATAAAATTCGTCGTCGCTCAAAGGACTGTTCTCAAAAACAAGTTTTTTTTTGGTTTACTTACCAAAGACTACAGCTTTATGAAAGTAGACATGTTAGTCTCCATTTTAATTTACTTTAGAACCACAAACGTGGTTTTGTACTATCAGTAAAAAAAACCATTAAAAATTACGTTTAGTTATAAAACCAAATACAATAATGATTTACTCAATGTTCATGAGTTTAAATAACTTTAGCAATAATATTAATATTTTATAAGTAAACATGGTCCGTATTATAATTAAATAATTCACACATTTTTCCATACATAAAAAAACCGAACTAATTAAATATGATAAAATACAGATCATGCAATATATTTTATACTACCTACAGAATGTCCTCCGGAAACTTACATATTTAATTTTTACTAACTTTTTAATGCAAGTGCCTAGAGAGGAATGGGGTGAGACGTTGAAGTTGCAAGTAATGCCGATTTTTTTATTTGTCATGGATTGTTGGTCGGAAGAGATGCGTGCGTTCGCTATCGAGGCGTAAATAAAAAGCTATTTTTCGCTTACAAGGGCTAGGCGTACATTCTGTAATCGTTGCAATATTGCCAAACAAGTGAAACGCCTTCGATTAAGTCAATTCAAAATTGGGTAGCCAGATTTAGAGCCCCGGGGACAACTATAACCAGACATTGGCAAAGTCCAGCTATATCTGTTCCAATTTATGAAAATATCCAAAGTGTAAGTCCTTCAGTGTTGGAAAACCCCCAGATGTCAGTAAAAAGGCGCTCGTTGGTTTGAGAAATCTTCTAATCAACTTTGCATTAAATAATTAAGAAAAAAAATATGTTTCATCCATATAAAATCTAAATAGTCCTAAAATTTTACCATGACTATCAATTGTGATTAACTTACGCCGAAAGAGATTTTCCTTTGGAAACAGGACTGAGAAACAACTTTTACAGTGATGAAGCACATTTTTGTTTTAAAGGTTATGTGAACAAGTAAAATTTATGATACTAGATTTCACACAATCCAAGAAAAATACATGTACAACCAATGCATGGCTAGAAGGTATACTAACTGTTTGGTGCGCTATTTCAGCTAGAGGAATCATTGACCCCTATTTTTTAAAAAAAACATCGTAGCTTAGCGGTGAGGGTAAATTCTAAGGGATATTGGGATACGTTCAACTGTTTTAAAACAAAAAAAAGTCTTTGCAATAGTCCTTAATTCAACAGAAACAGCTGGTTTTAATAGGGTGGCGCCATTGCATACACTTCGTTTGCGTCTATGGATTTCTGTAAGAGATTTATTTCAAAGAAAAGTGATATCTCTGTATGGTTACATCTCCTGGCCGGTACGATTGTCTAATAAGAGATAATTTGGCTTTTTTATGAAACTGCCTCAAGAGCACTGTTTACTTAAATCAACCTGCCACAACCACTGAAAATAACCGAAAGAAAATATAAGAACTGAGGTTTCGAGGATTTCGAGCAATCTCTACCAATGCGTTTTTGAAAATACGCGTTAAGTATTGGAAAAGTGTTTCAAACAACTATATTTTATTTAATGTAACTCAATTATAACTTATGGCATAATAAGATGGGGAGGCACGAATAAATTAATATTAAAACCCTTCGAATCCGCTCAAAAATCAATAATTAAAATAATTTTTAAATAGCCCTTCAGGTACCCCAGGGTCAAGTTATTTAAGGAATTTGAGATCTTGGATATAAGGCAATTAAATATTTTTAGGATAATAATGTTTGTGAAAGCAAATTATTCTACCAAATCTTAAAATAAACACTCCTACACTACCAGAAGTCAAAATAGAGGATGGGTCATGGGGTCTACCACAATCTCTGAATTCGGGCAAAGAAATTTCAGGTTTCTAGGCCCCAAAATATTCAATATATTACCCAAACATTGAAAAACCATGACCCGGATTCAATTTAATAAATGTGTATAATAATGGCTACTGAGTTTAGGTCGAGAAAAATCGGAAAATTTACTTAAAATACATTCTTAAATAATAAATGGGATAAATTAATATTGTATAACTGTAAAGAAAATTAACTAGTAGGCAGTAATGTAATTGTTTATTTTGTCTAAAAACGTCTGCTTTCAAACAGGTTGTACCTAGTTAGGCAGACTAGGCATGATCCAGAGAAATCTATTGCCTAATTGTGTATGTAGTAGATAAAGTAATTGTATTTTTTGTTAATAAATAATGATAATAATAACAATTATTATTATTATCTTAAAGCTTGACATTTGGATAATGATGTCTTTAAAAACATAAATACATATTCAAGTTGTACATAAATACAATATACAATAATAACATAAATACATATTCAATTGTTAATATATATTTTTAGTTTTTTACAGATTTAATTTAATTTTTAAGATCCTCATGACTTTTTAACTTGTTTTAACTATGTATTTATTTTTTTAAATTTTTATTACATCTTTTACTTTATTTTTTAATATGCTGTTTTTTTTTCTTTCTTTAAATATGCTTTTTGCTATACAACATACATTCATTTTTTTATTATGACTTTAAATATGTTTCTTACTATGTATTCTGTTTTTATTTCGCATTTTACTGAGTTTCAAAATATTTTTATAGACATATTTATATATTTTCATGGTTTTTTTTTTTTTTTTTTACTATGTTTTCACTGCATTTATTACTTTGTTTTTATAATTTATTTTTTTTGCTACGTTTTTTTTACTACATTTTTTTACTATGTTTTTACTACATTTTTACTATGTTTTTACCAAAATTTTACTATGTTTTTACTACAATTTTACTATGTTTTTACTACATTTTTAACCATGTTTTTACTTTATTTTTTACTTTGTTTTTCACTTTGTCCTGTATCTTTATAACTGTTTCTATAAATTGATTACTGTTTTTTATATTTTTTGACTGTTTTACGGGGTATTTGACGGGGTAAATAGCCCTAGTTAGACAGTCAAAGCAACTTTATATAAATTATAATTTTGTGTATGTAATATAATGATAACAAATAAATAAATGTACCCTAAATAAAATTAAGAATCATTTAAATAACTTGCCCACTTATTTTTTTAAAGCATAAAATCTGCCACGGGATACCCGGTATAACTTACATTCAACTATAATAAATTGAATATTTCAAACACAATTTGATAGCGTTCAAGAGGAAAAATTTCCTTTGTTTTGTTTGATATAAATATACCTAACTATTTACTCATCTAGTTCTGACATCGTTTGCTTTGCTTAGTCAAAACGTCATTTAAAATCTTTACTTTGTACCATTGTATAAAACGTGGTATTAATTAAGAAGCGGCTTTCTAAAAATAAATTCTCCCTAGAATAAGACAATAGGCTTATGTTTATGAAAAGAAAATAATGAACATTTCGCAGCGAAAACAGAATTGGAAATGATCCGAGGGGCAGAGAGAAGATCACTCGAGGAAATGGTTTTCTTTTCTTTATTCTGGAAGAAAAACAAACAGAACGAGAAAAGTGGTTAGTTTAATTACGCTGTTTACATAATTAATTGATTTCGCAGACATTCGCTGTAATTCGTTTACATTGTTAAGAACCCCGATAATAATTAACAACTAGTAAATATCGAAGTGAGTATTTAATTATACTCTTTGTTCATCGAACAAATTTTACGGTTGTTTAATGCATAAAAAAGGTGTTTTATCATAATAAACTATTTAAACTTGATAGTGAAATTTATTGGTGGAAGTTCATTGCAATACAGAAAATATTTTTTTAAATAAATGACATTTTAAAATTTTAATCCGCTTGATATATGAATAACCGGTTTCATCTCTCTCGCGGCATCGTTAACCCGACCGCTCCTGTGATGTAACCGGCGCGGCGTTGCAAATTGAACTAAATTAATTAATATCTCGGCAACCACTATGAATATTACGGTAATTTTTTAAAAATCATCAAGTAAATTTTAACACATACACTACTACTACTACTACCATCACGCCATTTCTCCGTAGGGGTAGGCAGAGAGAATGGACTGCCACACACGTCTATCCTGGGATACATTCCTAGCTTCCTCCACATTCATACATCTTGTCATACATGCCCTTCGGTTATGTCTGCTTTTGACATGACCAGACTTAGGATTTTGGTTTATCTGATCATGCCACGTCTTCCTTGGTCGACCTCGTCTCACGTTGCCCTTTATTTTCGCCATATATACTTGTTTTACCATTCTTTTGTCGTCTATTTGTTCTACGGGACTAAACCATCTCAGAGACCCTTTCTTAATCATACAAAAAAAATATATCACGTAATTAGACATATAAAATAATTTCAAATGAAATATTTTGTGTATCAGGATCTTCACAAATGACAAAATATCGAGTACCATGAGACAAATACATGAAACATTCGTTTGAGAGAAAGATATGTAATCTAGTTAGATCACTAAGCAAGACACATACGTAATTTCAATAAGACGCAAAGAGACTGTGATTATCAGGCGATCATTTCCTAACCTCAGGTTACCTAAGGTTAACCTAAGGTAGACTAGTGCGACATCCTAGCCACACAAGAGTTAACAAACTTCATACATGATTATTTTTTTTATATGCTTTGATTATTTTTGTTTTCACTTGTTTAAAAAATATAATATGTGATTACTCCATGTGAATCCATTAGCGATAAGATTTTTTAAGACCTTAGGATTTTTTTTTCTTTTCGTACGATTTATTTTAATTTTATTATTATTACATTTTTTTTTTTACAAATGGAGCTATACAAAGCACGATTTTTGTTCCAATTGACGGTCCTGAATTACTATCGAAATAATCTATTAATATTCCCCCAAAAGTTCTTAGAATAACTCTGTTTTTCATATTATTCTGGTTTAATTTAATTTTAGGCAAAACTCATCATAATTATGGCGAACTTTTAATTATTTTAATATAATAACTGAATCACAAAACAACGGTTTATTTGCAAATAATCATAATGACACATGGCGTTTGCTTTCAAAATAATTTGTAGTTTTGTTTTTGGATTCAGTTTACTGTTTTTTTTTATGGTTGATAATTTATTTAAACTTATTGTGGTGCTACTTGTGAAAACCTGCAATCGGCTTATTTGTTATTTGTTTTGTTGTTTATATATGATAAATGTAGCTGTAAGTACTATACCTAGTGAGAATAGGCAGTACCTAATATGTTTGCTTATATATATTAATTTTTCTTATTTGTATATTTTTTTTACCTTCTTTACTGTTTAGCAAACAGATCTGATCATAATAATACTATGCTTTATTTTTGATAAACGCCGATTTTTTCGGCCCTGAACTGAACTGAAAAAAAGAATAAATAAATATGTATGTGCATACAGAAAACTATAATTGGCATTTAATTTAGTTCATTTGTAAATATTGTATTTTTTTCTTTATAACAGCTGTTGTTTTATTGAAATAAATGAATTATTGAGGACGTCAACATAAACCCTCTATGGTGGTTTGATGTTACTCTCTTTATGTAATATCGGTGATTATAACCTAAGGGGCAATAGTGCTTGATTAGTTTATTAGTCATTTTCAAATTGTTCATACGTTCCATAATCCAACTGGTTGCTTTTGCACAAAAGAATAAATGTACTGAGGGTCGGTTTTGTAAACATTTTATAGTTTTTTAAATTAATAGTTGACGTGCCGGCCGATTAAAGCGTTTTACGAGTATATATACGTTTAAGCGTTACCAGTCGTTTTACCTTTCAAATGCTGTGTGAGTAAACTTCTTATTTGATGTTATTAAATTTAATGAATTACTGTAATAAAAATAACTTTTTGTAACTAAATTTGAACAAGTAAACACAGTTTTAGCTACCATTCTTGTTTGCAATATAGTCAAGAAGAAGAATGAAAATATCCAAGCTCGGCCCTCCATATAATAAACCAATCTCACAGTAAAGGGGGAGTGATAGTTGTAGATTTAATAGTTAATCGTTTAATCGTTAGAGTAAATCGATTATTGATAAAAAATATTGCTGTTTAATATAAGCGAAACCGACAGAAAGACCCGCGGCCTTTAAAACATTTCGAGTATGTGGAGGGAGTGTATTAAATAACGACTACATGTAGCGGTATTTATTAACACAGTGAGTTTAAACTTAAATGATAGCATTTTTTAAGAATGACAGGTTGCTTAGGGATTACGTTTCATCAATTCTACTATTTGTTTAAATATCTATATATTTGAAAATTCCCTGACACCGCATATCCTCACAATTTATGTAATCCTAAACACAAAAATAATAATGTATTTGTGCCATATCTAATTTGAACTAAATCTATTAATTGGTATCAAACTTTTGATGTTCGTTTCACATATACCTATATACGAGTATGTACACTAATCTAGCAATCGCAAAGGATTGTCGGGTTCAGCTTGTAATATTATAAATACGAAAGTGTGTTTGTCTATTTGAATGTGTTTTTTTATGTCACGCGACCGAATGACGGGATTTTTTCGCATCATAGCTGACAAGTGCCACATGCTACTTTTCATTCAGAAAAAACATCTCACTCCATCGAGAAAATAATAAGTGGAAATAGAATTTTAAGTGAAGAATGAATTAATATTGACACAGAATAATGATTCTATGTCACCGTAGAATAACGGATTGTTGTATCTTGTTATTTTGTGTGAATGGTGGCATCATTTTGAGTGACAGATTCTTCTTATTTAATTTTTTTTGCTCCGAACAACAAAAAAAAATGTGTAGCTCAAAGAGGTGATAATTCTAGGTGTCCGAGAACCTTATCAAACAAAGCCCCAAAGGCTTATAAAACGAGGCCCAAAGAGCCGATTATATGAGGCTGTAAATGTGAAATTTTCTAGCGGGTAGCAGTTGGCGCCTATAGTTTCATGTTAATACAATACGTGTTTAAACCTTGTAAAAAAAAAAAATATCAAATAAAACATCGCTACTGAAGTAAAAGCAGTCTTTACTCTCCCCCGAACAAAAGTATGTTTAGAATTTATGAGTTTGACAAGTAAGGCCGACGATATGACAGGCAAGTTATTAAAAGAAAATACAAATCGGGACTAGTTTTATATCGTTTAAAATGCTTACTGATGACCGTTTGTACACAATATTGGTTAGTAAGAAAGTCGTTTGATAAATTGTTTATAAACACGGCCCCATAGAATTAAGAATAGTCCAGAAACCGCATACGCGTATCAAACAGAAGGCGACTAAACTACTCTTAAAACAGTAGTTATACGTTTTGACCCATTAGTTTCTTTGTAGACGTCGCTCAGTACGCAACTCCCGATTTGAATTCAACCATGCCGTATTGTGTCGTTTTAGAGTGTAGAAATACTGCTGGGGTCTTAAAAAACAGAATGGGATCACATTTTATGTGTAATTAGCAAATGTATGTGTAAGTGTCAAATAGATTACATTTTTTTAAAGGAAATGACCCGCTAAGCTTCTATTTTGAGGCTTGTCAGCAGGTGGGATAGGGGGAATTTGGAAGGAGGTAATGAAAAATACATCACAACACCCAGACCAAATGAGAAAAAAATCTTTCTTGGATTTTTCTCTTGCAACTGTCGGGAATCGAACCCGCGACGCCAGTTTCACAGTTGGCTGTCTTACCAACTACACTACGGCGTCTGGTCAAAAAAATTGAATTATTTTTTCACCTGTCAGATTGTCGAAGAAAACAAAATGGACATTTTGTTAGTGTTGCCAGGGTAGTATTTTATTTTATCCTACGTTGCTCATCTAATGAGAGAACTAATGAAAATTGGACCTCGGATTAAACAACGCCGTGGTGAACATTTAACCGACATTATCTTTAAAACATAAAATATTATTTAACATGATATAAAAATATCCGTTTTATGTCAAATATATTTTTTGTATTCCTAGTTCAAAGTTCATCAATTCAATTACTCTTATAAAATGACCCTTTACTTATCTACTCTGTTGGGTCAATCAATGTTTCCGAGTTCACAATAAAATTTTCGAGAAATAAACAAATTGCTTTTTTTTTTTAACCTTACATTTGTGTTATGATTATATTTTTTCCTATCGTGCAACATTACGCGGCGACTTCACTAATGCACGCGGCGAAAGTGGAGCATAGTGGGGGGATTTTTGGACACAGTCCGATGTATTCAAATATGATTCTACGATCCTTCTGGACTATTCTTAATTCTATGCGCGGCCCTTAAAGGCATTCATAAATATTATAAAACGTGTGGTCTCAGCATTGGAATCGGCGGGGTGCATCAGGTGGGTGGAGAAAAGGGGTGAGGGAAGAAAGCGAAAGGGGAAGGTCTTGATCTTGTTAGGAGTAATATAGTTACTGTAAATCTGTGAGGTCGAGGTTTACTATGTACTCGAAAAAATATTTCAAAAACTAGACCAAGGATAAGTCCACACGTCCGGCGCTTGGCTAGGAATTGGCTTAGACGTATAAGAAAATTACCGATTTTCCGAGAAAAAATATCATGTATTTGGTCTATTACGTGAAATTACCCCAACGCCGAGCCGCATTGATAAAAACACAGATAGATTTTAGCTTTGTGAGATTGGGTAAAAAATCGTAGACATTTTAAAATAAAAACATTAAAAATGTCAGAACAGATTAAGCATGCATGTATGTAAAGGTATTTCTTATTTTTTAACATTAAAAAGATTCTTAACGTTTATTTTGTTATAGATCATACTTCATAAGTTATGTTAGGTTTGATATCCGACAGAGCCAATACAAATACTCGTATATACATATACTTACATCACTAAAAATATTTTAAATATTTTATAAATATATCAAAATCCTTGAGCAACATATTATTAGTAAAAAAAATCCATCAGGCAAAAATAAGTAAAATCAACAAATAACGTATTATTTTTAATTCTTTTTTAATTTTAATTTTATTTAATTTCATTTATTGGGGATATCAACAGTAATACATGTAACAAAAATATAAAAAATAAAATATACAGAGAATAAAACCAATGACAGATATCCACAGAAATACATTAAATACACGTACAATACATACTAGTGTGTTTTTGTGAGTGTAAGTGAGTGAGAGGGTGGGTGAGTGGGTGTTACGGGTTTCGTAACGTTTTTGTATAAATACATTAAATTTTATAATAAAGATACCAGCTTCAAAGATGTTGCGAAAGCGATGAAACCGGTTACTAACTATTCCAAATTTGTGGATTTAAATATCATTCTTTTTTTTTTCATAATAAATTAAAATATTTATTGGATCTCAATAGTCTGTAGCACTAATTATGTTCTTACTGAGATTATAATGTTTTTTTTTCATCATTTGATATATTTAACTTGCCCCTAAATTGATTTAAAAATAAATTGAGACTCATTCTATCTGGCTGCGATAAGCTCCCACTAACTTTTTAATGGTGCACATGCTTACACACACCTGCACACTTACTCTCACACAAATATACGCAGGCAGACCCTTTTACATATATATACGCATACAGACATTTAAAAATGTACCAAAAATGTACGCATACAGACATTCAAAAATGTACCAAAATTAGTATGCATGATTTTTATTTAGAAATTTTATTTTAGCTGGTCTTCCTTTAAACCTTAGTTGAATTATGTAATTAAGTCATTGTTGACTGTATATTTCTGTAAAGTAAATTAATAAAATAAAATAAATAAATAATGAAATTACACCATGAATGTACACAAGCTAACTAGAATATTTCACTTATTTACCCGGGATATCACAGGCAAATGCACCTACGCCCTGCCCGCCAGAAATCGAACACAGGTCTTCAAGAATGGTAAGCGAACGCAATAATTACTACGCAAGAAGGCGGAAATATCTCCACTAGATTGACTTATTAAGGATTTTTACCTGAGAGGCACCGTGTCGAAAAACACTCGAGGTTCAACCTGGGTTCTGGTTCGATTTCACACACATAACTAAATATTTTCATCACGCTCCTGGACACAGAGAATGACATTGCAATGCATGTATATTTTTACTTATCTATTTATTTATATTTGTTGTCTTCTATATTTTTTTTTTCAGTTGCTCCAAACATTGCATATAAAAAGAGCTTATACATTCAGGACATTTGAAAGGTAGGTGCGTTACATTTTGTGTAAGGTAGTTACACAAGGCCTTATACATTTCGAGCAAATAAGCTAACGATTAAAAAGCTTCCTCATTGAAAATCAAAACTTAAACTTTATTCCTCCCTTTTCATAAATTCGTAGTATTGTTTTTAATTTTTGATACCTTTGGTTGTATTTTTGTGAATTTGTTTTTTATGGTCAATTTCAGTTATTTTTATTTGTATTAGAAACGCGCCGATACACTTTTATTTATTAATAGTTTGGCTCGAGATAGATTTTGAATAAAAAAAATAAAAAAAACATCACCAGGGCCGCGATTACAAACGCTGACTTCATAGGTACATATCGAGACCGTAAAATATATTCGTATTAAAATTTAAAGAATCTTCGTCAATAATCTTCACTGGAACATGTTGATAAAAAAACATGTATTTTTGTTCTATTTTTCGTACAGAAAACTTGATTTTTCTTGGTAGAAAATGTTATCGTTAAATGTTAATGGCAATATAGCAATAATTAATTTATAATGTACTCAAATTAAAATGGATTCCATTATTTTAAGCAAGACTACAAACTATTTTGTGATTTGCGGATTGTTATAATTTACTAACGCAAATATGTCACTAAAAACGGAAACAGTTTAAAGTGTTATAAGTAAATTAACTGTTAGATGTATAATAATGTAATTTTATTCATCTCATTAATTATACGTTAATTCTGTTGAAACCAGAAACACAATAATATGATTATCCAGTAAATCGTAAAAGTGGGTAAAGTTTTAAGACGATTAGAAGGGAAAGTTTTGATTAACCCCCGAATAAATCACAACATCAAAAACTATTGTAAGGTCGTTAAAATATTTACGATAACCTTAATTAAGATTTAGTTAAACTACGATAAATTGCTTTGGGTTGAAATTAAATTATATTACTTTTGCGTATAAATACTAAAATAGTAAATTTAATAATTTTGTGAACATTTTTTTTATTTATTTTTATTATAGGTTAATCATAAGTATCCACGATTATCGAGAAAACGGTCAAAAAACGGTTTTTCGTTGGTTGGTATTTTGAAAATAATTTTATGAGTTTAGGTATCGTTTTTAATTTAGGCATTTCAAACCTAATGTTGATTGAAAATTTATCCTAATGAAGCAACGTTTTGTAAAAATCTTATTTGTAGATTGGCAATGATGTGCTTCGCTGACTATTAATTTATATCTAATAATCGGAGCGCAAAAATTGCGAATATTTTTTTTTTCAAACATCGTATATATTTTTCTTTTTTTTTGTTAGCAAATCATGCTGTTTTCTAGGGATTCTATATAAACAGTAACGTGAAATAATGGACTAAAAAAACAGATTTGAATGGCTTATTTTTTTTATTGTATAGCATATATTACTTTAATACCTATCGTATTCTTGTAGTGGCATTTAATAAAAAAATGTTGACATTTAAATATACACAAATATATGTAAATCTTGCATCTTTGATTTTTTTGTATACGAGTATGCAACGTTAATTGTAAAATGGGAAAAAAATAGAATCTCAATAGAGAAAGAGAAATTTTAGAGGTATAAATGCACAACGGAAGTCAAATGATAACTTGAATTCCACATTTTTTAAGTATTCGTAACCCGTTATTGACTAGTTAATTGATAAATTAATGTTTTGAATACACAAATACACAATTTTTAAAATAAAAGATCGTTTTTTTTTACACAAATACAAAAATACGATTTTTTATATTTAATACATTCAGACCGACAAGAAAAAATTAAATACAAGTATTTGATCAATTATAACAACTACTACTCATTTATTAAAAAAATTAAGGAATTAAATAATTACAACTATCATAAAATATTTAGTTACTTTGAAATAAATCGATTCAGTTCAAACCAGTTGAAAACAGAAAAGTATTGAGAACTCATATTTTGTTTTGGAAGAAATAAATTGGGAATCAAAAACTGATTAAGTCTTCTGTGATGAGAAGAACCATAATTTAATGGAATTTGGCGATTCATTTAATCGGCTCTATAGACTGGTAAAGGTTCTATTGTTTTCATATATTTCACTACAAGGAATTGTTTTCAAACAATATTATGAATTCACTTGGAGCTTAATTTTTGAAGGGGAGCGGAATTGTTTTTAATTAGTTTAATGCGTTTAATGAATACGAATCAATGAAGAAAATAATTTTGGATGAAAAGTTTAACAATTTTAGATGAATCATGAGCCCAAATAAGAAAACCGCAAAATTAAAAACAGAATTTGAGCATATGTACACTGTTGTTCAGAAATCAAAGTCGTATAACTTTTGTGCTAAGTTAGTCTTATTTCTTTTTGTTTAATAATGTCCTTGCAAGGTGAACAGTTCTTTTAAGTTTATAGTAGAGGAAATAGACGTTTGATTAGAAAAATGATCTTAAAGGCGCAATCCGCATGAGAAAAGGTCTTAAAACTGGTGACTTAGGATTGAGAGATGATAGAAACGTTTATCTTAACCATCATTTAACTAAACGAAATAAAGATCTCCATAAAAAACAATGAAACTTGCAAAAGTGAAAGATCATAAATACGCATGGATCAAAGATTGCCGTATTTATGTACGAAAAATTGATACATCCCCGCCTATTCTAATAAAAGCAGAATCGGATCTTAATAAAATGTTGCAGTGACTATATGTCGCAGTTCTCTCTCTGTACTCTTATTTCTATTGTCTTTTTTTGTCCAATTATTTCACACCTAATAATATACTCAATATCACCATACAATCATTTATACATAATCCTACACAAATACACCCAAACACACCTCTACACTTACTAACATACAAATAAACATGAACACACCCTTTTATTGTACCACAATTTAAAATGTTTACTTTTTATTTGGAAACTTCGCTGGTCTGTCTTTAAACTGTATCTTTTTTATGTTGTTATATCATTGTCGACTGTTTGTTTCTGTAAAATAAATAAATAAGATTAAGGATCGGATTCTTCCCAGACGAGTAAACAAAATGACAATATGGGTGAAGGCTTTATTTATATTGTTAATTTTAAAAATCTTGACAAATTTATCAGCTTCTTCTTCGTAATTTTTTCGGTGAATTTCATTTACCAGTTGTTGCTCAATTACGTATTCATTTGACAGAGGTACTGAGTTAAATTCAATCAAATCATCAACTTTTCGTTATTGAAGTCCAAGTTCAGTTCATTTATTAAGCTTACTATTTCATCTGTGATTTCATCAGAGCTTCTAAAGAATGTATAAAATTACTCATCATTTGGACATAATTGTTTTCAAAAACCTTTCATTGTCGATTCTTTTATTTTAGCTCACAAATATTCAATATTGTTTATTGCGTTCCAAATATTATAATTTTTCCGAAATTTTCTCAATGTAGGTTCTCCTGTCAGTTTCCTCGATCGCTGGATTCATTAGTATTATTTTTTAATATTTTTTTATCATTATTTTTATTGTTATTAATAAAACAAATAATACATAAAGTACATATCATACTCCCATTAGGAATGATAACGTCATTAGTGATGTCACATATTTTGCTAAGGTTGGTTTGTGGATTATGTCGTCAATCGGCATATTGATATCTAATTGGCTGACTTTAAAGGTGACAATGGAATAAGCTAAACCGATGACAACGTACGTTGGAAACTGTTTAAGGGTTAAATATAAAATGATCACTTCGCATCGTGCCAATAGAGATAATATTTTTGACTTACACAAAAAACACGCGAAAACACCTTTTCGTCATGCTTCGTGCGCCTGTTACAGACATTTCACTCCTAAATCATTTCATAATCCTATATTAAGCACTTCAAAGTTATTGAATTTTCTCTCTAACTCAATAAACTTTGGGAATGTTTCGGAACGCTGGAGCCGCTTGCCTCTATAAAAATTTACATTAGAGTTTTGACTCGACCAGCGGTGGCGTCTTGAAATAACTCCGACAATATGTTTGTCAACAATATTTTAAGTTTGTTCAAATTTTTGTAGACAAGGACAGGATTCAAATCCCCGGGGAGCTGTAAACATTAACATATTACAACAGAGATGAAGACCATTTAAGAGAAGGTAATATAGAAGTCTAGGCATTTCCACAGTTACACAGTGTGTAAAGTGGCCACTTAAACCAGCCGATGACAGGTCATAAGCCTTGTAAATGCCTAGATTTCTATAATACCTTCTCCTTAATGTTCTTCATCTCTGTTGAAATATGTTAATATGTTTGTCAGTTATGAGAAACACTTTGAGCTAGACGCACGTGGTTTTTTAAACGATTTTTTTTGAAAATGTAAAGCGGGATGTGGGACTATGTAGGCGCATAAAATTCTTAGCGTCGGCGGCCGGCGAGTTTTTGTCTCAGACTTTAAATAATATAAGGAGTTCATCCTTTCTATTAAATTAAGTTGGATATTTTTCTTACCTAGAATAAAGGTGTGCAAGAAGTGGCTCTTGATGCAGGCTGGCGAGAAGCCCGTGTTGTCCGCTTCCAAGAAGACGACGCAGACTATGTCGTTTCCTATGTGCCGCTTCCTCTGCAACTTCTGGGGGTCGTGACGTTCGTAGGGCAGCTGGGTGCTGACGTGGAACATGATTTCGATAGACCTCCAGCTCGTGTATACAGAGTACAGCCCCGTCAGATCGTGTACGGTATCCAAACCGCCTTTGTATTTGTCGAAACCTGGGGACCAAGGAAAAATTAAATTAAAATTGAGAGAAAACCGACAACATCAAACGAGGTTCCGTTTTTGACGGATACTTGCTCGCTCCCGTCCGAGTTTAATTTTGTAATTTTGTACCAATATGGGCAGAATGGTGAATGTTACACAGTGTGTAAAGTGGCCACTTAAACCAATCAATGACAGGTCATAAGCCCTGTAGATGCCTAAACATCTATATTGCCTTTAAAATGTTCTTCATCTCTGTTGTAATATATTCATGTTAACAGCTTACCAGGGAGCTATATCCAGTTCTTGTCTACAAAAATTTGGACAAACTCAAAATATTGTTGATAAATCCACCTGGTCCATGAAGAAGTATAGAAATTAAAAAAAAAAAAATTCTGGCGTTGCCTAGAAATAATTCAATTAGATGAATCTCACTCGCATAAATAAAGGTTTCAGCTCTTTCACTTCACAAACATCAACAGATGAAAGAATTTAAGTAATATAGATGTTCAAATATGGGCAGAATGGTAAATATTACACAGTGAGTAAAGTGGCCACTTGAACTAGCCAATGACAGGTCATAAGCCCTGTAGATGCCTAGACATCTATATTGCCTTTAAAATGTTCTTCATCTTGTTGTAATATGTTAAATAATAATATAATTGAAAATTGTTTTCAGGCGTTTGCAATAAATTAAATAATTTGGTATTTTCTCATTTAACTCGATGAAGGTGTGAGCTTTTTCGCAAAAAAATATTTGGGTTTCTACGTTTTTTATATGAAATAATACGCTGAGCTCCCGTTATAGGGGTTTTTTAGCAGGTGGGGACGAAGGAATATAGAAGGAAGTTTTTTCTCGCAACTGGCTGGAATTAAACCCGTGACGAAAATTTCACAGTAAGTGACCTTACTACATCGTTACCACAAATACTTTATGCATATTATCCTATAAAACGACTGAATTTATTTTTTGTATTTATTACGTAAAAGCCCTCTGAGCTCATACAATAATAAAAAAATATTTAAGAATTTGTGGGCTTGAAATGGATTAGCATGATTTTGCTCGAAGTCTTATATGTTGATAGTGTTTATGCATATATTGTATACCATTGTCTAATTACCGTTGTTTGTCTTTGATGCATAGTTTAATGATATTTTTGTTTTTTCTTGTACACATGTTTCTTCATATAACTGTTGTAATTGGAATAGGCCGTATACATAATAAATAAATAAATGGTGCATTGACTTTTTTGCGGACATTTCTTGGCAAAACTGCATTTTAATTATAATAGTAAAAATACGTTTTTGATTCAATTCCACTGTTAATTATAATTATTATCAGTGACGAGTTTTGTCGTGAGTCGTGACAGGTATCGTCATAGGCAAAAGTTATAAATAAAAGTGGAATTGTACTAAAAAGGTTTATTTATTATTATAATCAAATACAACTAAAATGAGAGATCAGTGTGAACGGAGATATTCTGAATCAGGTAGAAGAATTTGTGTACCTGGGAAGTATGTTTACTAAGGACGGAAAGGCCGATAAAGATATTGAAAGGAGGGTGAGTGCCGGAAACATTGTGAACGGTGCACTGAAATCTACTTTGGCAAACAAATGTTTATCGCAGGAGGCTAAACTAGCAGTTCACAACGGAGTTCTAGTGCCAACTCAAATGTATAGGAGCGAAGTATGGAATTGGAAAAATGATGATGAAAGAAGGTTGAGTTCTGTCGAAATGCGATCCCTCAGGCGAATGTGTGGTAAAACGATGTACGATAGGTGCACAAATGTCGAGATCCGCGAAGTGTGTAAGGCTGAGACATGCATTATCGACAGAATCGAGAAAGAGGTGCTGCGTTGGTTTGGACATGTAGAGCGAGTGGACAGCGAAAGAACGGCTAAAAGGATCTACGATGCGAATGTTGACGGATGCAGAAAACGAGGAAGACCGAGAAAGACATGGCACGATCAAGTCCATAAAATACTTGAAGATGGACATGTCAAAAGTAGGAATAATCGGCGTGCGTGCATGAGAAGATGTATAAATGTAGAGGAAGCGAGGTCTGTATGCCAAGATAGAGTGTTATGGCGTTCTATTCTCTCTGCCTACCCCTACGGGGAAACGGCGTGATGGTTTGTTTGTTTGTTTGTTTTTTATCAAATACTTTAAGTTGGAAGTCAATTTGAAAAAGAAGCAAATTTAATAATAATAATATGAAATAAAAAAAAACAAGTGATTACTTTATTTATGTTGTAATATTTATTAGGTTTGTCTCTTATTACATTAAATATGTATATTTTGAATAATAAATTATGAACCAGTTAGCATATGATTTCCAATAGGGTCTTGTATTTTGCTATCATAAAATACGTGTAATATTTTTTACTAATAAAAAATTTAAAAAAAACTGTACCGCAATTTATGAAATTAAATACTCGCTTAGCGAGGTAAAATAATTTGTAATAACATGTTAGTAATAATGTATTGCAAAAAATTTTATAATTATAATTTTAGAATTGTGATAATTACAACAATGTCATACGTATTGTTAACCAAAACCAAAAAATATTTTTTTTAGTATTTATAGTTTAGTATTTTAGGTATGTATATTTAATGTCTGGAATATGTTTTTATTTCACGATTGATTTAAATTGTTTGATTAGACTTAAATAAAAGTAAAAGAAAAATAATAAAACATTTAAATATTTCGTGATATTAAAAATAATCACACTTTTTAATTAAAATGTTTACAGTTGTTCAAAAAACTCATTGGATTTTTTCCAAAGCAGAATTTGTTTTGCGAGACTCGTAGGTAGCGAACTTGGTTTTTTTAAAAATAATTATTTCGGTAGACTCGTCGAAAGTTTTCGGTCGGTGCAAACGATATTTTTCGGCAAAAATTAAGCCCCCAGAAATTAAAAGAAACGAACTGAGAAGTATTCCGGTAGAACCGACATAAATCACAGATTGCTCTATACTTTCTGTATTAACAAAGTTTCTAACTGAAGGGTACTCCAAAAAGCTCAAAACTTGTATAATTTGTTCAAATAGAAAGAGTTCGGTATATGGTTCATTTCCTAACGAATACTGAAAACTTTGGCGGTTCTTTGAGAACTGTGGTAGCGATCGACTAATAATTAATATTTCCCATCAATATGTTATTACAACGAGTGTATTTAATTTGAGGAGTACATAACTAAGCTTGAACACAATAAAAGTAACCTAAAAAAGGAATATTTAATTTCATTGCACCGATTTCGGCATTATATTTTTTAACATAAACTCATATCAATTGAATTGTTTTACTTTAATGCGTTATTGGAATAAAAAAGAATATCTCAAAACTGAAGAGGTAATAAAGGCTGAAAAAAAATATTCTTAAAAACTTTAATTTTATAAATTTCTGTTGTTGTTAAATATAATTATATTGAAATCACGGTTTTTAAATGCTGCCACTTTTTGATATGAAATAAATTAACTAAATTGAAATATTTTTTTTACCACCAGGATGTTCATAATTCGGTGATTTTTGAGACTTATGCTCGATGACTCATGACTTAAATAAGTCAGTAATTGGATTAGAACTTATTGTTAATAGATATTGACGGGCTCCGGGTCAAAAAGTCTTAGGTTCGAATCGCTCTCGACCGATATAATAAAATAATAAATTATACTCGTATAATATAATAAATTGTCTAATTCATACTCGAAAAAAAACATTAGATTTTTAAAAAAAAAACTAAGCATATTTGAGTGCTTAGAGCAGCTGTAATAGTTTTGAGTAAACAGAATACGAGGATTTATAATTGTAATAAATAAATACTTTTATTCAGAAGTGTGCCAAAATGGTTTTCAAAAATTAAGTAAACAAATTTCACAAAAGGATGCGCAAACAAAAAAGCTCATTTTGCGTATCAACAAACGGCTGAAAATTCGATTTCAGCAAAACAAGAACGCAATAAAAACAAAAAAGGATTTTCGCTTAAAGCCATGTGCTAAAAAGAGTCGATAAAAATTCGCTAGACGGTTTTTATGACGAGTTGGTAGATAAAAAGAAAAAACCTTTATTAATATTCCAAAAATTCTACAGTTTTACGTTGAGTGATACTTATTATATCGAAACAGGTTTCACAATACGTTACGATGGATATAAAATTTGAACTTTTTAAAAACAATGCAATTTGTCTTTTAACCGTGTGATAATAAATTATCCAGAGTAAACAACAATTTCACCTATCTTCGATTTATAAAATACATTGTCATTTATGTAGTATTAGTGTGGAGTAGAGTAGCATAGTCTGAGTGTTGTTGAGTATAATTCAAAACTTCTTCCCATATTCTTTTTTTCCTACCTGCTGACAAACGTCTAAAAGACAGCACTTTGAAACAATTTTAATATTGTTGTTGATTTATACACACAAAAAAACCTTTATTTCACTTATTACATGTAATTAGCCTGTAATATTGTTTTGTAGTTCATAAAAAAATACTAGTCTTAGGGATGCATACATGGACGAAAGAGCTCATTCGTAATAAAAAAGTCAAAATAAGCCAATATTTTTTTATGGAAATAATTTATGAGGAGGTTTATCAATAGTTATACAAACACACATTATTGATATCTTTGTTATATATTCATGAATGTGTAATTATTTTGGCTAAACATTGCAAAAAACCTTCATATAGACATAAAGCAAAATAAATTTGTGAAACATGTAAAGTCATTCAATGTTCGTAACAATATAAAATAATAACATATTACAAAAGAGATGAGGAACATTTAAAAGAAGGTAATATAGAAGTCTAGGCATCTACAGGGCTTATGACCTGTCAATGGCTGGTTTAAGTGGTCACTTTACACACTGTAACATTTACCATTCTACCTATATTTTTCAGCTCTCTAACTTCACAAACATCAACAAATGAAATAATTGAAGGAATATAGATGTAATATAAAATAATAACATATTACAAAAGAGATGAAAAACATTTAAAAGAAGGTAATATAGAAGTCTAGGCATCTACAGGGCTTATGACCTGTCAATGGCTGGTTTAAGTGGCCATTTTACACACTGTAAACCATTCTAACTATATTTTTCGGCTCTTTAACTTCACAAACATCAACAGATGAATTGATTGAAGGAATCTAGATGTTCAAATATAGGCAGAATGGTGAATATGTAAAGTAGCCACTTAAACCAGCCATTGACAGGTCATAAGCCCTGTAGATGCCTAGACTTCTATATTACCTTTTCTTAAATGTTCTTCATCTCTGTTGTAAAATTTTAATATAAACAGCTCCCCAAGGAGTCAAATCCAATCCTTGTCTACAAAAATTTGGACAAACTCAAAATATTGTTGAATACAAAATAATATTATTAAATTGTATGAAATTCGCAATCCTTTTCGCAAAAAGAAACTAAAAATTTCAACCGACAGGAAATAAATAAATGCGCATATTTTTTGTTCTGTCTTTAGATTTTTGAAAATTTGAATACGTTTTTAAAGGAGTGCCCATAGGGTACGACGATACGAATAAAAGGTGAAATTTCCAAAAACAATTCAAGTTATGATGTTGCGCCTTGAATCCGCAGCCTATATTATGCAGGTGATGTGCAGTTCTGTATGTAGGCACATAATAAATGAACACTGTATGGTCAACTAAAGTTGTATTATTTATTGTAATGTGCAACTGTGTAACCAATATTCATTTACATTTCTAGTAATATTATAAGTTTTGTATGATTAGTTATTTTATGTTATGTATAATTTTTATGTGACAACATTTACAATAACAATATTATGTGGAAGCCTCTAATTGGACTTTATGATATGTATTTATGGTATAATTGATTCTTATAAATGTATAAATGTCTGTTGGCTTTCCAATGAAATGAAATAAAATAAAAAATAAAATAAAATAAAATAAAATAAAATAAAATAAAATAAAATAAAATAAAATAAAATAAATGAATTAAGTTATACTGTCATGGATTATCGATCCTACGATAATAACTATTAACAGCAACGCTATCACCGACTGAAATATTCTACTGTTACCTCAAGTCATAAATTATCTCCTCGAAGAGAGGGATATTTTATGTTTGAATAGTGTGGAATTATATGCGCGATCATCCCTAAAGCCGGTTTACGAGAAAATACATACCTAGCATAAATATTCTTACCTCTGAGTCGTACTTTATCTCCGAGGACTTGAAGAAATTCTTCAAATAAGGGTGAGTTTTCGTTATTATCTAGAATTTCTTCTTCGGTGTACTGCCCTTCTTTTACGTAGATGACCCCGACTTTCAATTCGGATTTAATGAACACCTGAAACAACGAAAATACAATTCGTGAACATTTTTATAATCAATCTTCGTTAATTAATAATTACGTCGATAGGTGTAGGAAAGACGTCATTCCAAAAACTTAGGTAAAATATGGTACTGTTAATGTTGTTAATACAACATACGAGTAATTGCCATATATTCGTTTTTACTAAGATCGTGTTCCACTTAAAACAGCTTTTTTAACCATATAGATATCTATCACACAGGATTACAATTATTAAAAAAATAGTGTTTTGAAAGCTTTTGAATGAAACTCCCGTTGATCCCCTTTTCTCTTACAGCACTTCACATTACAAACATTAATATTGTTAATTTTAATCAAATTTTTCTACTGAAATTTGTATTACCGCGAAAATCGCTTTACTGAAATTTTATCAACTACCTTTGGTTTAAAATTTTCTCCTTATATTGCTTTTTCAAATTTAAAATATTACTTGCTATACCTGTTGTTACTTTTTTTTCTCTGCTGCATTGACATGTTTTTATACTTTTAAACTACATTTAATTACTTATATTGTATATGTATATAAAATCAATATATTGCTGCTCTTACTATGTGTCATTAATTTTGAAGATGTTTTTTAAATTGACGTAAATTTATTTTCTTATTAAAAGATTCTTCTCATCGTTTCTTTGAATCACTTAAAATATGGGTGTGTATATTTATGTCTTTCATTTTTAAAAAAATGTTCTTATTTTATTTTATTTTTACATCTAACCATGTTTTTCATTCATTATTTTACTTCTTAACTTTTAATTACTTTTACAAATTTTCTTCATTTTCTTACTTTAATTTTAATTTTTAAACAACTTCTTATTATTAACATATTACAACAGATGAAGAACATTTAAGAGAAGGTAATATAGAAGTCCAGGCATCTACAGGGCTTATGACCTGTCAATGGCTGGTTTAAGTGGCCACTTTACACACTGTGTAACATTCACCATTCTGCCTATATTTGAACATCTATATTCCTTCAATTCTTTCATCTGTTGATATTTGTGGAGTTAAAGAGCTGAAACCTTTATTTATGCAGGTGAGATTCATCTAATTGTTTTATTTTAATTAGATGAATCTTATGAAATTTTATTTTTATTTTTAACATATTACTGTTAATATAAACAGCTCCCTAGGGAGTTGAATCCAGTCCTTGTCAACAAAAATTTTGACAAACTCAAAATATTGTTGATAAATTACCTGGTCCATGAGAAGTATAGAAATTGAAAAAATAACATTTTCTGGCGTTGCCTAGTATCTAGGTGAAATAATTCAATTCGACGAATCTCACCCGCATAAATAAGGGTTTCAGCTCTTTAACTTCACAAACATCAACAGATAAAAGAATTAAAGGAACACAGATGTTCAAATATAGGCAGAATGGTGAATGTTACACAGTGTGTAAAGTGGCCACTTAAACCAGCCATTGACAGGTCATGAGCCCTGTAGATGCCTGGACTTCTATATTACCTTATCATAAATGTTCTTCATATCTGTTGTAATATGTTAATATAAACAGCTCCCCGGGGAGTTGAATCCAGAACTTGTCTACAAAAATTTGGACAAACTCAAAATATTGTTGAACTTCTTTTTATGTTTATTTTCCATCTCTTTTTTGTATTTTAATTAATAACCTTACATATAATTATTATATAATATGGAAATTTCACTGGTCCATTAGAGTTGAGTCTAACTGAGTAAAATATAAAACTATGTAACTGTACTGTATGTTTCCTAAATGAAAGAAAATAAAATTAATCCGATTTTTGTTTGAACATGAGCAAAAATAAGTTAGTAGGAAGAATTTCAGTTTTTGGGCTGTCAACAAATAAAACTCGGCGGATTGAGTTATAAATGGGTTCAGTAATAATAATAGAAGTGGAAATTCTTATTTATTTTGTTATTATAAAAATAGTGGAAAATGTATCTGATAAGCCATTATTAAGTAGATTAAGATTTTGTCCATAAGGTGAGAATTAAAAATGAATGATGCCGCGGCCTTTCTAAATCGACTTTTACTGATGCTTGTACGGCTATCTGAAGTTGACCAATTGTTCCTTGAACATAGATTTAGTAGAGTTTCTGAATCTTTTCATTTTGAATTATGTTATTTAAAGCTTTTTATTATTTAAAAAAATAATACTCCGTACAATAAAAAATAGAGACACAAATTTGCATCGTCCGGGAATATTTACAATTTATATTTACAAAAATAATTGGAAAGCCCGCGTTATAATCATCATCATCATCATCATCGTTCCTTTTCCGCACCTAATGGTGCATAGGGCACTGCATTGGTATACCAATTGCAGCGTACCTTGATTTTTTTTGTTACATGAAGGTAAGATGACCAGTCTTACGCTTCAGGTACCAGTCCAGGAACCATGAAATATTCTAGCGTGAAAACACCCTTTTAAATAAATATTTCACGCCAACCATGTCGCGAATTGAACCCGAGACCTCTTGCATTGCAGGCTAACACGCAGACTATTACACCACGAGGTTGACTTATAATCAAACCACAAAAATATATTTTTATTTATTATTATAACTGACGGCCGTAGCCAATTTGTAAAAAATTAAAGTTAAATACAAAGTTATATAATAAAAAGACAACATAGTTAATTGTTATGGTTCAACTTAGTAAAAGTAATGTGTAGTAAAAAATTAATAAAATATTTACAGTAAAAGAGTTAAGTATAGAAGAAAAGTGGTAAAAAAGATATGCATTTTAGGTTTGTAAATCCTACATAGGCACACATTGTTAGGCACACAAATTCAGCCAAAATAAAAAGAAACAGATATTTATATGAATATATTAAACAAACAGACTGAATCTCCGGTTCATCGGTTATTGTTGCAAAGTCAGTAGTACTTACTTCCTTCGTACAACAAAATATGTTAGAAAAAAAATTCTAATTGTTGTCATAATTATAATATTCAGGTTTATAAACTAGTTCTAATTTTACACAACTAATCGGGCGACAGTTCTTCGCAAAACGCGTCATTTTTTAGAACTTTTTACTTTAAAATAGCCGACACTACTCGAAAATGTACAAATATGTACCGACATTGATTCGTTACATTGAATGCATTTTCATATAAGACACATATGAATTATTTTACCCCTGGATACATTTGTAGGGTCCATAGTCCATAGTCGAGGACACACACCTGTTAAATTAGTTGACCTAAAATAGACTAATGACCGACGATGCAATGTCATTACTTTCAATCGAATCCAATACATTCGTAAAATGAGTATTTCACATGAAATCGGAGGGCATCGTTCTACAGTACATTCACATCTTCCCTACTATGCAGAAATGAACTACAAAGGAACGTCGTCTTTAAAGAGACCAGAGAACGTAGCCAACGTCAGTCAGCTCGTTCAGTCAGTCCAACAAGATCAGTGCAGTTTACTCAGTTCCAGCGTGTAGTTCAAGTGCAGTCTCTTCAACCCATCATCGCCGCTACGCTCGCGCTACACAACCAAGTGCTGCATCTTATTCGCCATGTAATAAATAAGCATTATACAGCAACCTCGTGTCTTCTCTGTCAATTTCTAACTGGTGTAGGAACTTCAGCCAAACCCTCAACTACCTAAATCCAACACATGTGTTCTTCCAGGGAGCAAAGGGTTAGGAAAGAGTTCTTTGTTTTGCAATAGGTACATAACTATTTAGCGGTAATAAATATCCCAGGCAGTTATCAGTCCTATTGTTACTTCTCTAAAACTCGCTAAAAAGTCTGAGTAGGTTTGTAATTTAGACCACAAGCCGCTTCTAAGATTGAATATTACCAAAATACACAAATAAAGCTAGATATATTTTTTATTTTTTTTATTTTCTTTTATTGAGGAAACATACAGTACAGTTACAAAGTTTAATATTTTACACAATTAGACTTAATTCTAATGGATCAGTGAAGTTTCCATATTAAAAAGCAATTATATGTAAGGTTAATTATGAAAGTATAAAAAAGAGAAGGAAAAAGAAAAACATAAATGAAAGTTGTTTAAAAATTAAAATTTAAGTGAAAAGAAGATATTTTAAAGTTTGTAGTTTTTAGTGAGTATTTACAAATGGAAATAATATTAAAAATGAAGAAAATTTGTAAGAGTAATTAAAAATTAAGAATTGAAATAAAGAATGAAAAACATGCTCAGATGTAAAAATAAAATAAAATAGTAATAACATTATAAAAGAAAAAAAAGGAAAAACATAAATATACACATATTTATTTTAAGGGATTCAAAGAAACGATGAGAAGAATCTTTAAGTGAAATATAAGACAATAAATTTAAGTCAATTTAAAAAACATCTTCAAAATTAATGATACATTATAGTAAGAGCAGCAATATATTGATTTTATTTACATATATAATATAAGTAATAAAAAGTAGTTTAAAAGTATAAAAACATGCCAATGCAGCAGAGAAAAAAGAAAAAATAAAGAAGGAATAACAAGTATAGCAAGTAATCTTAAAATATATATGATATAATAATGTGTCTAATATAAACTCGGAGGTTCTAATGCTCTAATCATGTTCCTCCTAAAAGTTTCACAAATTATAGAGTGGTATATTGTGCTGAAGTTCTCAGAATAAGTAAAAACAATTTTCTCTCACTGAGGTTTCTAAGATCTTGCATTTTTTGTAATTTAAATTAAAAAATAATTTAATTAAAGCGAGAAACGAGAGCTGCTCATACCTAAGGATCTTCGCTCCCTGCCCGAGGAAAAATATAAAAACGACGCAATGGACACTGATTACAATTTTTTCCCCCAAAACAAGGTATTTTGCATTAAGAGTTTTAATAACCGCGGGAAAAGATTTCGCATTTATTAAATTGAACTATTTTTGTTTTTAATGGAGAATGCTACCATTTACTAACGTTCTTAAATAAGAACGAAATCCCACAATTTTTTATGCGAGGGTAAAGTTAGGGAAAAACAAAAACGAAATGAGGAATGGTAAAAAAGAGAGTATTAATTAATGACTGCAAATTTTACATTAAAAAAACTTGCTTGTATCATAGAAGAACAGAAAAAAAGAATTTCAAGGCTTTTAAAAAGTTTTGTACTCATTTTGGCGAATTGATCATGTCCAATCAATTTAATCCCAGTCAGTAAAGAATTCACTTCCCTCTTTTCTCAATGCAATGAAGTACATATTATGTGCTTCTGGATTACGTTCTTTTAGCACAAAGATGATAAGGCTACCAAATTTAAGAGAGCTCATCGGGCAGCTTTTCTCGTTGGACAATGAGCAAATTTTCCGTGTATGTGGGCACCGCCAAAGAGACTTATGTCCTCAGATGCGGTGTGCGGTATGTGGTGGGCAAGCCGTATCAAAGCACAGATTGGCGATGACTTTGACTAGGATATTTATTACTAGTCTGAAAACATGGAAAAACAAAAAAAAAAAATTCAGGTAATCCTTAAAATACAAATTATAGCTTTATTCATGCAGGTGAGATTCAAATGACTTAATTATTTGAACTACATAATTGTCGGCCTCGCGATGTAGAAGTCAGCGCGTTTGCTTGCCGTGCAAGAGGTCTCGGGTTCGATTCCCGACGTGCAATATTTATTTGAAAATTGTATTTTTACACAAGAATATTTTATTATTATATAGTCATAGTAACTGAAGCGTAAGACTGATCTTCTTTCTTTCATGTATAAAAAAAATGATCAGGATGCACTGCAATTGGTGCGAGTGCCCTATGCATCAATAGGTGCAGAAGGGAAATTATAATCATGATATTGACATACTTGTCAATGCCAGAAAGTACTTGTCTAATTTTATATCTCTCTTTATGCACCGCTATCCAAATCCCGCCCCATTTACAACTGTTAATTTTTTTTAAGTATATATATTTTCTTTCATTATTTAATAAAAAATATGAATACCCTTTTTCGTTATAAAAAAAATGTATAAATATCTTCTTTCATTATGAAAAAAATATGTATTTCTTCTTTCGTTATTAACAAAAATTAAATATTTTCTTTTGTTATTAAAAAAAATATATGTGTTGTATTACAATACTTGAGTTTGTCCAAATGTTTGTAGACAAAATACTGCACTTCACCCCCTCGGAGTCATTAAGATTAACAAATTACAGCAGGGATGAAAAAAATGCTAAAGAAGGGAATATGAAAGTCTAGGCCATTAACAGGTTC